>NW_020706167.1:0-3192 GCF_002925995.2 Terrapene triunguis
CTGTCAGCATTCACAGACCACAGTAAGAACAGACCCAGTTCGTCACATCTCCCCCCTCCGAGACCGAACTGAGCGGGGTCACTTCAGCCAGTGACCCGGGGAAGTTCGAACCTACCCCCGTTCCCATGGATGCCCCAGCATCCCTCCCATTCCTTGGTGAGAATTACACCAGGCCCCTCCAGTTTCACGCCCCCCCTTAGGTCGGGGGTGCTCGATGGCACTCGTAGTTCGCACGTGGGAAGGTTTATGCGGCCCGTGCCCTTTTCCTACCCCAATACCCCTGGGGTTCCAACTGGGCTGGGGTCTTCTCCCAGCGCTCCAGTCTGGAGGGCTGTGATTCGGGCTCTCTTGGTTCAGAGCCCCCCTTTTAACCTTGGCCACCCTCTGGAAAGGCTCCTCTATGCTGGGCAAGGGTCCTAAAGCCGTTTTCCCCTTGTCCCGGGCCTTCCTCCCCCTCTGACAGGGGTCACAGGATCGGCAGTACTGCCGGACAGTAGCAAAGACCCCAGGCCAGTAAAAGCTCCGTAGCAGCCTCTGCTGGGTATGCCAGGTTCCCTGGTGCCCTGAGAGGGGAATGTCATGGGCCCGGTACAGCAGCTGGCGGCGATACTTCTGGGGTACCACCAGCTGTCTCCTGATCCCCCCTGACTCCATCTTCCCTGGGGGAGCCCATTCTCGGTACAGGAACCCCTTCTCCCACAGGAACCTTTTTCGGCCACCTCTCCCCATGGTCTGTACCGCACCGAGGTCGGCCAGGTCCCTTATCTTCCGCAAGGAGGGATCTTTCTGCACCTCGGCCTGGAACTCAGCAGCTGGGACAGGGATGGCCACCTGCTCTTTCTCGCCGGCTGGGTCTGAAGCCGCAGCCTCCCTGAGCCGTGTCCCTGGGTGTTCCCTCCCCACCAGGTTAGGGTCCTGCGCCTCGGGCAAGGCACCCTCCCCAAGGTCAGGGCGCAGTGCTCCTCGCCGGCTCTGACTGCGGGTCACAACCAGCGCATTCTGGGGGTTGCTTGGCCAGTCCTCCAGGTCCCCCCCCATCAACACCTCAGTGGGCAAATACGGGTGTACCCCCACGTCCTTGGGGCCCTCCTTGGGCCCCCACTTCAGGCGTACCCTCGCCACAGGTACCTTGAATGGGGTCCCACCCACCCCCGTCAGAGTCAGGAAGGTGTTGGGCACCATCCGATCTGAGGCCACCACCTCGGGCCGGACCAGTGTCACCTCTGCGCCCGTATCCCAGTATCCATCGACCTTCCTCCCATCCACCTCCAGGGGAACAAGGTACTCTCTCCGGAGGGACCGCCCCGCGCCCACCGTATAAACCAAAAACCCTGAGTCTGGAGCATTCAGCCCCCCAGAGGAGCTGGCCTGGAGCTCTCCTTCCTCCTTAGCAGGTGGTATTCTGCCAGCCCCCCTTCCCTGGGAGTGCCGCCTCTCGCCCGGCTGGGTCTCTACCCAGTCAACCCTCTGTGGGTCTGGTCTGCTCAGTCTGTCCCTGAGTCTGGGGCACTGGGCCCGTATGTGACCTCTCTGGTCACAGTGATAGCAGACCATGTCCCAGGTGTCCCCTCGAGCCGGTCGGTTGTCCCTGACCCTGGGCATTTCCCATGGGAGGGGATTCCCCACATTCCCCTTTTGGGAAGTACCCGGGTGACTCTCTCTCTGCATCGCGGCGGGCCTGCTCCTTTGGGACTCCTCCCTGCCAGCCCCTGACCGGCTCTTCACAAACTCATCGGCCAGCCGGCCTGCATGTCGCGGGTTCTCTGGTTTTTTGTCCACCAACCACAGCCTCAGGTCGGATGGGCACCGCTCATACAGTTGCTCCAATACCAGCAGTTTAACCAGGTCCTCCTTTGTCTGGGCCCCATCAGCCCACTTGCTGGCGTATCCCTCCATGCGGACGGCTAGTTGCAGATATGAGATCTCAGGGGTTTTATCCTGACTCCGGAACCTTTCCCGGTACATCTCAGGAGTCAGCCCAAACTCACGTAGCAGGGCCTTTTTGAATAGTTCGTAGTCCCCTTTCTCCGCCTCGTCCAGTTGGCGGTACAATGCCACGGATTTGGGGTCCAGCAAGGGGGTGAGAACCCGGAGTCTGTCCGCAGGATCAACCTGGTGCAGCTCGCAGGCCGTCTCAAATGCATCCAGGAAGTCATCCATGTCCTCCCCCTCCTTACGTGGGGCCAGGATGCACTTATCAAAGCTCCGTGCAGTCCTGGGTCCCCCCTCACTCACCGCAGCCGGGGTCACGCGGTCCTTCAGCCTCGCCAGCTCCAGTTCCTGCTGACGCTGTCTCTCATTCTCCTCCCGTTCATGACGCCTCTGTCTCTCTTCATGCTGCCTCTGTCTCTCATTCTCCTCCCGTTCATGACGCCTCTGTTGTTCACGATCCTTCAGCTCTCTCAGTTTTAGCTCTATCTCCCAGTCCAGCCCATTCCGCTCCACGGATGCAGCGCGTGGCCGGGAGGATCCCCTGCTGGCCGGCGAGCGTGGCCGGGAGGATCCCCTGCTGGCCGGGGGGGTCACGGCGCCCTCGGTATTTGCTGGGCTCCTCCCCACCCTTCCCCTAGGCATAGGAAGGAGGGGTCTCGGGAAGCCCTCAGCAGCCGGCTGACCACTCCCAGCTGGGACAGACACTGGGGCCTGCGCTGCATCTGCCAGGCTGCTTCCCTCAGAGACAGGGATCAGTTCATTCGCGCGATCTTGCTTCTCCAGCTGGGCAATGAGCTGTTCTTTGGTGAGCTTCCCAATGCGCACCCCCCTCTGCTTGCACCGCTCCACCAAGTCGCTCTTAAGCCGCTTGGCATACATCTTCCTGCTGGCCAGTCACAGGCCTGTGTGCTCACCGCTCCCCACAGTTCCCAGGGAGACCCCTAGTGTGCCAGCCCTTCTCGAGGTCACCACCTCTCTGCCAGGGTCGAGCTGCAGACTCCTCCGCCCCTGGGACCACTCGCTGTGATCCCCCGGGGGACCCTGTTACTGCAAAAGTCCTTCTCGCTGGTCACACACTCCCAGGGGTGATAACCGTCTCTCTCTGACTCCTCAGCACGCCTGGTCCCCGTCAATCCCCCTTCGTTTTACTTCTCCCCAGTCACTTACTGCAGGAAGCGCCGTCCACGGGGTGCAGTAGATCCCACCGCTGCCACCAGTTGTCACGGAGTATGGGGGGACTCAGGGCCCTGCACCCCCGGC
>NW_020706168.1:0-4681 GCF_002925995.2 Terrapene triunguis
GGCCACTCCTGCCTTGTAGCCATGGAAACAGTGTGCCGTGACCATGGGCTGACAGTTTGGGAGCTATGCATTCCTACATCCCCCCCTGTTTTATTTTATGTGCGGTTTTTAGACAAAGCACCTTCGCAGGGTAGCATACACAATGCCACTAGATTGGGTATACACTAAACAAAACAGCAAAATAAAACATCAAAAATCAAAACTAAGACCCCATACTATAAAAGGGTCTTTATCCACTCTAAGGGTGGCTATAACTAGATATAATTCCACCAAGGAAAAGAAACGTCCTGGCGGATAGCTTAAGCATAACATTTCAGCATATCAATTTGCTATTGCATGCAATTACCATTATCAGTAAGTTTAAAACAACACATTCCTTTCACTGTCTCACACCCCAGATGTTGCTGGGTGGTTTGCAGACAGGAACAAGGCAGGTACTTAACAGACCTTGCATTTCCGGGGCAACGGCCAGGCAGAAATCAGATTGATTCAATACTTGTGCCAGGCAAACCCAGATGTTAAACTGCAGCCGCTGCTCCATCTGGGGTTCGCCTTGGCAACCAGGGGCCAACAGAAAACCTCCCAATACACACAAAATAAGGAGTGAGTTAGCATTCAGGCAAGCTAACAATGTCACAAAGTACAATACATTATACTTAACTTTATCTGCAGGCCAGTAATTGCCTGCAGTGGTAGTGAGATTAAAATGCATGTCTTGTAATGTGGTGTCATTAACATACACACAGCTATCATTAGCTTGAAAAAGTAAGTGTCCTGTCAGGGTAGTTCCTTGTCCCCTACCCTTCCAGCAAACGTAGTCATGAAGAGTAACAACTTCTCCTGGCTTCAGTTTACATATACACTGAAGCTGTGGGGGTTCTAATGGCCAAAATGTCCATTGACTCCCTAACCCCATCCAAATGTCAGATGTAATCTCAGGAGCACTTACTAAAATCGATTGGGCATACCAGGTAGTCTAATTTCCCAGATGTCTTGGTGAATTACCCAATCCTCCCCATGGACCCGGCAGGATACGGTATGTGGAATTCCACACCCCCTCAACCGGTCCATATGCTTGGAAGGAGCACTGAGAACGTCTGCACTTCCACCCAGAAAGTCTCCAAGTATGTCTCCATGGCCACAGATCAGATGGTACTCCTGGTGTGTCTGTAAGGGCAGTGGGCCAAGCCTGATGCTCTAGATCATTCCGAATGGCCATTAGCTAGTCATTCAGGAAATCCTGAATTTCTGAACATGCTAGATCCCACTGCAATGCCTTCCCAGCCTCAGTGATATCCAATACCATCTCTGTCAGCAACTTCTGGGTCATTGTCTGTATTTGGATGTGTTACAGGGGTAATAGTGTAATAGAGGAGATGGCAGGGGCAATGGCAACAAGGTGCCTTTGGTACTTATCATTTAAAATCCAATTAGGGAGGGCAATACATGCTGAAGGACTTATTCAAAACACAGGGCGCAGCCTGTAGAATAAACCCCAAAATCCAATCAATACCACGTTCCCAAGAATGGGTTCCACAAGTTTCTTCCTGCCAGTGTATAATTCTTTGTTTCTTCACCAGGGTCAGTTCTTAATGTCTCTTGTAGTCAGGAATCCCTGGACTTTGTCGTTTCAATGAAGCAAGTGTTCCTTCTTTTTTTTTCCTGAAACAGTCATGGTTCAGCATCATACAGGGGAGAGGTTACTAGCACATCACCCTGTAATGGTTTTGCTTCTTCTAGAAAAATCCAAAGGCACAGTAGGTCTGTCAGTGGACAAGGGAGAGGTTACTAGCACTTCACCTTGTCTTTTTTCCCTTTTTCCTGCTGTCCAGAAGGCACAGCAGGGTTAGAAGAAGAAATAGGCTTATTATCAGTCAGAGAGTCCGCCCGAGGTGGAGGGGTCTTTTTACAGTGAAAAGCATGGGTCCAGGCAGTCAGTCCTTGGCACTTCACAGCAGTGTTGGTGGCTAACAGGACTTGGAAAGGGCCTTTCCAGCATGGAGCCAAAGCAGTTTTTCGTTAATGGACTTTACATAGACTCAGTCTCCTGGTTTCAATGAATGGCAGGGCTGCTAGGGTCTTTGCGTAGCACTTCTCTACCTGTGAGAAAAGAAGCCTAACACACTTCGTTAATGCCTGGCAGTGTTTTGCAGATTTTACAGCTGCTTGGGCACATTCAAGCCCCCCCCCCCCCCTTTTCTTGGGGGTCAGCCAAGTTTTGGCTGTGACCTTGGATGAGCCTGCTAGCTGTATTTTCCTCTCAGTTAACTCATTCTGTGCTTTTTCCTCTTCTCCCTTTCTCAGCTTCTTTTAACCTACAAAAGAAACTTCCACTCTTCACTCATACACCTTTTCCCAACAATGAACACATACACATTGCCTTATACAGTACATTAGTCTTATTATTCAATGTATGCCATGTACACCCTTCCAGTAAAATAACTTTATTACAGAGCTTTGGAGCAACAAACCAGGACAAGCACACCCACTTTTGAGGAGTTCACTCGGTACAACCTCAGGTGTCTAATAGCTTTCCTCCCTCCCCAGCCCTCTGGCTAGAAATCTGAGGTAGCCAGAAGGATCCCATGGGCAATATGGGGAGTGGGTTAACCTTCCATGTCCTTGTTTTCAAACACACAGTGATCTAAAAAAGATAACACAACCTATATTGGTAGGTTTGCATTTCCTTTACCTCTGCTACAATATACACTGCACATATTCTGGGAAAAATGCACACCCTATCCACAATTCAATTTCCACAACACTAGCCACATCAATTTCTATACAAGGTGTAACTATTTCTTTTGTGCTTACAAGCACGGGGGTATTAAAGGGGCTAGTGGACTCCTCCAAATGTCCTGCCTGCAGCTGGTCACTGACCAAGTGCTGGAGGGCCTCCAGCTTGTCCAGAGGAAGCAGCCACTGCGCAACCCATACGGGCTCGTCAGTGAGCCAACGGAGGGGGAGGGCCATATGCCTAATCATCAATATGGATGGTGGCAGTGAACTGTGTTAATAAATCACGGCCCCACAGGTTGAGGTGGACGGGGAGAATGATAGGCCGGATACGGGCGCGGCGGGTGCCTTGGGGCGCCCTAACCTCCAACCATCGGGCACTCCATTGTGAGTCCTGTGCCCCGCCCACACCCCAAACCGCCGGAGCCTGCTCTGTGGGCCAATGGGCGGGCCACTGTGCGGCGGCGATGACGGTGACGTCTGCCCCAGAGTCGATAACACCCTCGAACGGCTGATCGTTGAGGCAATAAATGCGTTTGGGTTGGGGTGCTTACGTCCGCACACGCCTGTAGCAACTCCACCAGGGTCGAAGGACTTAGAGGACTCGCTCGCAGCGGGGACCCTGCGAAACGCGCGACGGACACACTGGCCAATGATGGGAAAAGCTGCCCGGGGCGTGCCCACCGCCTGCTTGGGGATGCCCGAAAACTGCCCCGTGCCATACAACTGCTCAACGAGATAGGCCCCCCCACCTTGTGCTGCCGCCGCAAGCGCCTCTCGCTGGTACTCGCTATCCCACACAACGTATTGCGCAGGAGACAGCACCATGCGACACATGTCTTTCCAATCTTGGGGGAGCAAGAAATAACCGTTTGACACACCTTCCAAGATCCCCAGGGTGAAAGTGGACCACACCCCGGTCTCACGAACCGCCTTGCGGAGCTCGCGCAGAACCGAGTAGGGGAGAGCCTCCCAGTCCACTATTTGCCCCCCATTTCCATTATCCCGCCAAGAGACGGGAAACGCCTCGAACCCACAACTGGATTCCTCGTCGGTCAAGAGACCGGCCTCACGCGCTTGCCCCCCCGCCTGACCGGTGGGCAGGGGGGCGCCGCCGTGGGCGGCGGCGCAGGGAGGGTCAGCTGCGGGTAGGAGGGGGGCGGCCCATCACCTGGGGGCAAAAGGGAAACCAGCTTGGGGCCGTCGGGGCCGAACCCCTCCAGCACCTCCTTACAACGCTGCCAGAGCAGCAGGTGCTGAACTGGGGCACGGGGTTCACTATACAAGATGATCCCAATCCGTATCCAATCAAGAAGCCGTAACGACCCGCAGTCAGGATACCAGGGGCACTGGCGATCTATTTCCCTTAGAAGGTCCTCAATATGAGCGACCGGGACAACAACACATGATCGCTGCCTTATAATCTTTTGTAACTCTCTTGCGTGCTCCTTCTGGGCACTGGAAAGTCCCCCCCCATACTCACGAATCAGGGGCGGCAAACGGCCGCGGGGGTGCACTCGGCATGTCCAGCCGGTGAGCAGGAGGTTATCACGTCGGGGTCACCAGCTGTGGCGACGAAACAGGAAAGGAAACAGAACGCCTGGTCTGTGGTAGTCAGAGAGCTTCACAAGCCTCCTGCAAAAAGCCTCAAGCCAAAAGCCTCAAGCCAAAAGCCTCAAGCCAAAAGCCTCCCAGGAAAACTTTTCCTGGGGTTTTTATTTCCTGTGCTTACTCTGTTTACAACACTTCTCAGTGGTCAAATTCTTGCGCATAGAAAAGGCATGCAGTGTACATCAACATGAAATAACAAACCCATCTCTTGTGCACGTGAACACCAGCTGCGAGGGTGATGATCAAATCAGCCAAATAAGTTTTCCAAACACAGACACTGGGTTGAAGGCCACTCCTGCCTTGTAGCCATGGAAACAGTGTGCCGTGACCATGG
>NW_020706169.1:0-6644 GCF_002925995.2 Terrapene triunguis
TTAGGTGTCAGCCAGCCGATTGTTCCCTACAGCCTCAGTGCACGGAGACTGTGGAGAACCTCGGTGCTGCAGATCCCTCTCAGCTTTGGAGAGAGTGTAGCCGCATTGTTAGAAAATCCGGAGGTACCGTTTCCAAATTGATTCCCCCACCTCGGGTAATACCTGCTGATCCGGCACACAAACTATTATGCCAGATGATAAAAGAATTAAATTTAATTAAGAAAACCAAAAAATTGCGACCCGATGAATATAAATCTGAGGATGTTTCCACCGTCCTGTTTAGCATGATATGTAAGGCCCTCGATCTGTGCTCTGTCCTCCACGGGGGCACAATGTTTGCAGCTAAACAGGCAGCCCCAAGCTCTCCTAAAGATGATAATGAGGGGAAGACAGAAAAGGTAGAGCCCATCACTACCTCCCCCTCCCCAAGTCCCTCTCAGAAAATTTTGCCACCCCCATATGAAGCTCCTAAAACTCCTCTGTGTCCAGCTCTGCCAACAGCCCCAGAATTTACTGAATCTGAAACTGTAGCAGAAGCTTTGCCTATTGCGTTAACTAGAACTAAAACAGATGCACAAACAGGCAACACCACGCAGGTTACTGAACTGCGAACACGTACTAAGGCCGAACTTAAAGAGTTTTTAAAGGAAACGCAACGAAAAGCCGATGAGGCACCTATGGTTTGGGTAGGGCGGCTAGCCTTAGAACACGGAGCAGAATGGGTGGACCGTGAGGAGGCTGGCATCTTAGCCAAAACGGCCAATTGGGCACGAGGCTTCCCGGGTCATGCTTTATTAAATAATCGCATTTGGCCACTTACCACCCCGGCAGCTGCCATTTTAGCAATGCAAGGCAGTTTTAAAGGATTGTATATCCCCCCGGGAGCCTTAGTTACTCCACACGATTTAATATGGGCAATCGCAGGAGCTTCCATAGCCCTGTGGGATCCACTACAAACCCCACTTAATTTAACTGTTCAACAGCAATTGGTGGCCACACCCTTTATACATGTTACTGATCCCACCCAAATTCCTGTCTCAGCAGAGGCAGTTGATTTAGCATTAGAAGCTGCCCCTGGAGCTGACACCGGTGCCATGCTGCACTTGCATGCGGCTGCTCGCAGATCCATCTTAACGTTATTTGAAGTAGTTAGTAAAATTAAGTTGTCACTGCCGCCCCCGCCTGTTGTCCTCCCAGTTGATTCGCCACCAAAAGACCCTCCAAAGAGTCAGTTTAATCCCCAAAAATATCCTGAGCGAACTAAAGCTGAACGGGCACGATTTGGCTTCCTTCTTAACAAAGGAATCCCCAAAGAAGCCCTGCGTAAAATGTCAGACCAAGAGCAGCAAAATATAGCCGAACAGCTAGGCTGGAAAAATTGGGAGGACTATGTTAGGTCAAAAAACGAATAGGGGCCGGATGCTGCCCGGCCCAAATTAAAGATCCCACCGATGAACGCCCATACGCCACCCTGTTAGTTAACGGTGACACCCCCACCTCCTTTTTATTAGACACTGGAGCTCAAGTTAGCATTATTGAGCCCAACGTTCCCCACTGTCCTACTGGCTCCTTTATGTTTGTTCAAGGCCTCAATGCAGTACAAGAAAAACCCGTGGTTTGGGTTAAAATTGCCCACGAAAAATACGTAAGAAAAATAAAAGCCTTGTTAGGATCAAAAAATCTGCTAGGTGTCTCAGATATTAAAAAATTTAAACTGCATAATCAAATTCTGCAAGCCCTCCCTATAACCGTAGGCGATCATTCCCCCTATACCCCCGAAGTAGTTAACTCCCAGCCATGGAAATTTTCCCCTATCCCCACAAAATCCGAAGGGCTTCCCCTTATTGAAGCTTTGCTCACTCAGCTTCTAGAAGAGAAAAAGATAGAAAGGGTTACTGCATCCACCTTTCTGTCTGCGGGTTGGGGTATTCCCAAGCCCGGCGATCCCTCTAAATATCGCCTTGTCATTGATTATAGACAAGCTAACAGCCGTGTAAAGCCTATCGCATTTTCCAGCTCTGTCACCATTCCAGAAATACAGCGGCAACTAAGCGATGCAAGTAATCAGTGGGCATGTACTCTTGATTTAAAAGATATGTTTTACCAAATCCCACTCCAGGACACACAAGGAATCTTAAATTTTGCTTTTAAGGGCGTCCAATATAAATGGAAAGTCTGCCCACAGGGGTTCTGTAATTCACCTGCACTTGCATCGTCCCATCTCAATATCACATTACAAAAGGTAAAACCCCTACAGGATGTGTCCGTGTTAGCCTATGTAGATGATATTGTCATTTGTGGGCCCAATCCACAAGCAGTTCAAAGTACCACCCAAATGATAATAGATGCATTAGAAGCAGATGGGTGGCAAATTAACAAAACAAAGAGCCACCTGCAGCCCAGCCAGCAATTCTCATTCTTGGGACTCCATTTCACTCCCACCACTCACACACAAGCCCCAGCCAGCGTATTAGACCCTTGGACAGAAGCCCCTCCAAAAAATAAACGAGAGCTTCAGCAGCTACTAGGTCTCCTTAATTATCACCGCCAATATATTCCAGCGCAATTAATTTCTGACCTAGAAATCCTACAAAGCTCTCTCTCTTCTAAACGCTCCCGAGAAGTGTGGAATGCATCAGCACAAAAAAGCTTAGAGAAGCTAGCTGGCTGGTTCGCCTCTAACCCCCCCCTCGCCCGTTTTAATTCCCAAGAACCCCTTAACATTAATTTGTTTATTACAAAACACCATGTAGGGTTCACTGTATTGCAACATGGTAATGCCATTTACAATTGGGCCCATCGCCTGTCTGGACCCCAGTATAACTATGGTCTGGTGGGAAAAATGCTACTGGCTGCGTCCAGTGCTCGTCACTGGTCCCAAGTCCCTATCCCAGGTACCTTGTCTGGACCACATGTTCATTTAATCCCGTGGCTTACAAGTACCCCTCCACCCGAGTTTCATGGCACTACTCGCACCTGGCAGCTTCTATGTTTCCAGGTTGAGGTAGCTTGGCAGGCATGAACCCTAACTCCCAGCGATAACATCTTAGCCCCCCCCATCTCACCAACCGTTATGCATTGAAGCAAAATATGATCCCTGGGTTGTGTCTGACGGGGGCACCTCACCATCCCCTAGGGCGGGAGTTCTTTGTTCCACATGTAATTACTTTAATGTGCAGTTACTGCCCCCCTCCTGCTCCGCACAAGAATGCGAAGTGCAGGGCGTTCTTTTAGCTGCCCAGCATGTTGCTAATGCCCACTCTGCCAACAAGCAAGTTGTTTTAGGTATCGATTCTCAATTTTGTTTAGATATTTTAATTGAGCAAGCCTCTCCCTCAGCTTTTGTTAAAATATGGGACCAAATTTTTACCCTAATTCGTAAATTCTCTCACCCTTGGTTCGTTACACACTGTCCCTCTCATCGACCAGACTCTAACCCCCTGCATTCCAGTCTTGATCAAAGAATGAGAGAGGTCTCCCAAGTTCATATGGCAAATCCCACCCCACAGGCCGACCCGCTGTTGCGCTGGCTCCACGAAGAATGGGGACACTTACCACCCACAAAATTGTACGGCCTGTTATCTGGCTTTTCTAACCAAAAGCCTGACGTTAGCCGCAGTCAGTGCGAGCTCATTGTTCAGTCCTGCTTGCAGTGTGTGCAGGTAAAAACTATGAATCGTCCCCGATATGAGCGCTCTGCATACGCTGCAGAACACTTTGCCCCAGGTAGTACGTGGCAAATTGACTTAATAGGACCCCTGCCAGGTGCTCGTCGTTTTCCAAAAGCCTTAGTTACTGTCGATCTGGGGTCTCGGCAAACTTTTTGTGTCCCTCTTACTAAAACCAATGCTGCTTCTGTCGCTGTGGCTCTTAAGCAAACAGCAGCTGCCTGGGGCACTCCCACTGAAGTCCAAGCAGATGGTGGGCCACCCTTTACCAGCAAAAGCATTGAACAGCTCATTTTTGGATGGGGGGCTTCCCTTCACATCCATACTAAATATCATCCTCAAAGCAATGGTGTGGTGGAGCGAAAAATCGCAGTCCTTAAGACTATGCTGCGAACAGCAAACCCCAACCCTGATTTTAAAAACTGGAGCTCATTTTTACCCCAGGTACTTATCGCACTCAACAAAAGTTACTCTCGCTGGCCTCACATTTCACCTACACCTAAGCCGCCTTGGTCCCCCGTGTTTAACACCGGCCAACTGGTTTGGCTTACAGAACCCCAAGCCTCTGGCTATCGAGAACCTATAAAAGCCACCATTCTCCGGGCCGGCAAGTACCCTAACACCTACTTAGTGGCCACAAGTACCCCCGGTGACAAGCTAGTTCATCATAACTGGCTCAGCAAACGTAGTTCTTAATAAACAAACTAATGCCCCTGAGCAGGGCTTGTATTATTCTGTTTTACAGGTTATGCTGCTCTCCCTCACAACATCTTTGCCCACGGAGCCCTTAGGAGAAGGTGGACTACAAACCTGGTTCGCCGCCTACTGGGTGCAGGAGGTCAGCGGAAACCAGTCCCTGTCAGCGCTGAATCCAGAAGATTGTCTTGTTTGCTCCACTCAGCTCTCACCTAAATATCCATTACCCTTTCAATTTGTACCAATAGTTTATAATTTTTCTTCATTTAATATTTCTAGTGTGAATTGTTCTTCCCCCTATGTGCAGTGGGCTGCTTCTAGTGTTTGGAATAATTGTTCTTCACAATTTAATTCTTATGTGTTTCCAGTTCTTAATGCTTCAGGTCGAAGTGATCATAGCTTTCCTTTAATTGAGAGTATTAGAGTTCCAGCATCTCATTGTTGGGTTTTTGTTGGTAATAGTTTAACCCCAGCCCCTACTTGGGTTGGTACTTATTCTAATTGTTCTATGTGGAGTTTCTCTTATGCTAATACCTCCCTAACTAAACCCACTCTTAATTTTACCTATCCCCCTCCCATTAATTGTTCTTATCGTCTTAATTATAATATTTTTTTTGGAACCTTCTATACCTCCATAACACATACGTATCTGTTTCATGCCCAGCATATGCATCATGCTGAGGCTGCATGTATCAATCGTGCATCCAGCTTTTATTCTGTAACCAATAATGGGTGGAGCCATACCACAGTTTCTTCCTTAAGACCCGGTCATTTTTGGATTTGCGGTAATGTTGCATTTGCTGTGCTTCCTCCCAATCCCCGGGGTATATGCACCATTGGCACCCTGTATCTACAGGGCGGAGGTATTTATACCTTGCCATCTAGCCACCGACACCATCGTAGTACCCACTCTTTTTGGACTCGTTTGCAAACAGCAGCTTCCTCCCTCGCCTCCTCTATTGTTAGTTTTAACCCTGTTGGTTATATGATGTTACGTGATCAAGTGCTGTTTCAATCCCTTGCTATTGAAATGCTTGCTAATACTACGGGCAAGGGCCTCTCCTTAATTAATCAGCAGTTAAATTCCCTTGTTCAGTATAGTATTCAAAATAGATTAATGATTCAATATTTGTTACAATCTTCCTCATTTTGTACTAAATTTGCTGAAGTATATCCCGACTTTGCTGATAAATGCTGCGTTTCTTTGCCTTCTATTTCTCCTAATTTGTCCTCAATTGTTAAAGACCTGCAAACGTTGAGCTCTACTGTCCGAGAGTCACGAGAGTCCTTCCAGTTTTGGTCATGGCTAGATTGGCTTGGCCTTGCGCCCTACAAATCCTATTTCCAATCCCTGTTTGTGTCCCTTCTAGTTGGGCTCGCTCTTCTCTGTCTCGGATGTGCCTTCATTAAAGCCTGCATTCGCAAGTTTGTTGCCTCGGCCTACATCGCTTCCACTCCCGAAGCGCATCCCCTCGTAGGTGGGGATGAGGAGTCGGACTCGGAAGTTTAGGTTTTCGGCCTAACTATTGCGGCCAGGGCACGGGGGCATGTTGAGATGAGTTCCTGTCTGCATCCTGTAAAACTTGCCCATACCGGTATTGCCCTGGCCTCTTCTTTTGTCATTCAGTGTTGCACACATTCTAAGGCAATATGCATTTCCTCACCTTTTGGGGGCGAAGCCAGACTTTGAGGCACCTGCTCCCCTACTTGGTGTAAACTTTGCTTGTTCCAATCAGAAACGAACACAAACAGGTTTTGGGCCCCGTCCCCTATGACACTTCTATGATGTCATAGTTGGTACTTTATGGGCTGCCTGCCATGTGCAGGCAGGGAGAGGAGAAAGAAAAACGAATCCTGTGTATCCTGTGTACACCCGTAACCGAGCCTGATCACCTCGAAGCCTCTCTCTCAGCTCACGTGTTTCAAACAGAGTTTCTACGTTTGCCGGTCGTTATGCGTTGGTTTGTATTTGTAAGTATCAGTTATTACTAATTGCTGCATCTTTGTTTATAAATATTGTTAGTAGATATTTTAGTCATTGTGTGTTTTAAGTTTCATTAACTCTATTAGCTAATCAAACGCTGCTCCCTTACCCCTTGTAATTATCCCCAATAAAACTTTAAATTGATTAATTTTAGTTGTGTGTGTGTGTGTCTGCAGTTTGCATCGTGACCCATACTCTCCTTGCATCCCTTACCAATATAGTCTATTGCCACGTGCAGCCTGGTAAATAACAGGCCTGCATTTTCTTTCGCCCCTGCGTGCCCGTGGCAATCCACA
>NW_020706170.1:0-1360 GCF_002925995.2 Terrapene triunguis
GGGGTTCTGGGTACATTGCGTCAGGCCCCTCCCCCGCCGTCACAGCAACGGCAGACAATAGATTCGCGCCTTTTTACCTGGGTTACCTGTGCAGACAACATACCACGCCAAGCATTGAGCCCGCTCAGCTCAGCTCACCGTCACCATATCTCTTCCGGGTGCCGGCAAACGTGGGACTGCATTGCTAAACAGCAGCAGCAGCTTACTGCCTTTTGGCGGTAGACGGTGCAGCATGACTGGTAGCCTTCATTGGCGATCTGGGTGCAGGCAGCCGTGGGGCTGGCAGCCGTGGTGCTGCATTGCACCAGCCCCTTGCCTTTTGGTAGAAGATGGTTTATTACGATTGGTATCCGTCGTCATCGTACTGCAGCGGCTGTCAATCATGGGCACACGGGCAGACAATGATGGTTATCAGTCGTAGTATGCCATTTTCTGCCAGGCGCCCAGTATTGTCTGCTAAGCACCCAGAAGAGGCCGATGGCGATCTGGGTGCTGGCAGACATGGGGCTGGCAGACGTGGGGCTAGATTGCTACACAGCAGCAACCCCTTGCCTTTTGGGCAGTAGATAGCATATTACGATTGGTATCCATCATTGTCATATTGCAGTGGGAATCAGATGGTGCAATAGACCTGAAAGCTTACTGCCAAGCGCCCAGTATTTGCTGCCAAGCACCCAGAAAATGCCAAGGGCTATCAGTCATGCTGCACCGTCGTCTTAAGATGTAAAAAACAGATTTATTCTGCATTCATTTGCTTCCCCCCTCCCTCCTGCTAAACCCAGGCTTTTGAGTTCAATCTTTGGGGGGGGGGCATTCTGTGTGACAGTTGTTTGTGTTTCTCCCTGATACAAAGCCACCTTTCTTGATTTTAATTCCCTGTACCTGTACGCCATGTCGTCACTCGCCCCTCCCTCCCTCCCCCTCTCCCTCCCCTGGTCCGTCAGATATAAATTTTATTAGAGAATATTTAAAAATAAACGGTACAAAAGATTTGAGGAGTCAGTTGTCGGTCATTGGGGGAACATACAGAGTATGGGGAGGATGTTGTTATGTCAGGGTTGGCAGCACACATAATACATATAGACTGTGATGTCTCGCCTTTTTTCAGACCAGACGCCATAGCCAGCACTGGGATCATGGAGCCCGCTCAGATCACCGCGGCAATTATTAGCACTATGAACACCACGCCCATTGGAATAATGGGTTGAGATCGCAATGCCCGGATGATGCAAAGCAGTGCCGCGAGGGGTTCTGGGTACATTGCGTCAGGCCCCTCCCCCGCCGTCACAGCAACGGCAGACAATAGATTCGCGCCTTTTTACCTGGGTTACCTGTGCAGACAACATACCACGCCAAGCAT
>NW_020706171.1:0-5217 GCF_002925995.2 Terrapene triunguis
ATCCCTCTTAATAAGATCCTGCTGGTTTTTATTCTATTGGTATAACATTTTGGTGGAGAATTGCGAAAGAGGGAATATTAGTAAAAAATGCCTCCGTTATTGTAAACATTGGTGTGCACACAGCCGGCTCTATAGAGAGCGGTTCTATTTTTGGTTAACCAAAGCCTACTGACCTCCGGAGGGTAGAGGCTTCATAAAAGAGCTCATAAAAACTTTAAGCTACAATTAATCTTATTCAAAGTGTTCACTGAGAAATCAGGGGTAACAAGAGCCTATAGGGCAAGGTAAAGCTGCTCGCTGAACGAGATCAGGGGTAGCAGGATAAGATAATTTAGGCTGTGTCACTCGCTGCAAGGGTTCAGGGGTGACAAAGGAAACTATACACGTGTTAAAAATGTTTAAGAAAAGACAAGGGAGAACAGTCTCAGAGGGAGGAATGGAGTTTGAAGGAGCTCCAACTTCACTTTTTGTAAAAGAAATAACACCCTTTAAACAAATCCTTCAGAGATATGGGACAGTCCTTGGACTGAACAAGCCCTTGCAGATGCTTGCTCTATTTCGGATCTAGAGGATAGATTGGCCCAATATATCCTCATATGTAAACCCCCAAAAGCAGCAAAAAGAAACGCTGCAGGGATCTGGCTGCTGTGGGAGGCTTGTAATGACAGCTACCTTTGCCTAAGAGCCTGTAAAGAGGAAAACTTAGTGTTTCTCGCTCTGATCCTGGAAAGGATTTTTATATTTGGTGTATGAACCCTCGGTGGTAGAAGCCCGAACAATACAGAGGGAAGCTTAGCGTCTCTCCCTCTGGCCCAGAGTGGGTTAAAATCATAAGATACAAATCTTGTTCTGTTAAACCAAACTCTGAAGAATATAGGAATTTGGGCAGTGTAGTGTGGTTTTTGTTTGTTTGTTTGTTTTGTTTTGTTTTTTTGTGAGTGATATTGTGGTCATTTCGTAATTTTGAAAGAAATGTTTAAGAAAAGGGACCAGGAAGGGTGGGGCTGGTTGAGAAGCCCACCCTCCTTGCTAAATTGGTAGTGGAACAAAGCTTGTGCCCATGGAAAGGAAAGGTTCATTGGAAAAAGCAGGATCAGGCCCAGACAAGCAGGCAAGCAACAGATAGAGAAATTGGAAAATTGGCTGGGAGCCTTAAGGGCATAGTGGCAGGAGTAAGAAAGCAGTAAGTGCAGGCATGAATCCCTGGAACAATACTTAAAATGGTAAAATCTAATTGATAAAGGTGTCATTTTGGGAGATAAACAGTAATTTAAGGAAAGACCCTGAAAAGTTAACTCTACAGAGGCTGGACAGAATTAAGCAGTTAAACTTTGTGAAAATGTTAAAAAGTACCATGTTAAAGAGAAAAGGAATTCTTGGTTTCTTTGCAGCCATTCTGGAGGGAAAATGGGCCCTTTTCCAAAGGAATGTCTGTAAATAGTCCAGGTATTTGAAATAATTTGACTATGGACAATTTAGTCAAATTTGTTAAAAACATGAGGGGATTCTATTGGAATTTAACTGACCCAAATGTATGAAGGGAATATAATCTATGTTCAGCTATGTAAAAACAGCAATATAGAAGAAATGTTAAGGAAAAGAAAATGTGTATGTATCTATTTGTCTGTGGAAATATGTAAGGTTCTAAGAACCTAAACCAACACATCTGGTTTGTAAAACTCCTGTTTTGTAGGTTTAAGATAAATTAGTTTTGTTTTGTTTTTAATGTGTAACAAAATAGCAGATGAGAGCTATAGTAAAAGAATAAGAAATTAACAGTGCTCTCTGAAGCAACAGCAGGGGTAAGGTGCACAAAACAAAAAGAAGCACTGCTAGAAACACTGAGCCTTAAGATGGCTCTGTGTAATCAGACTGTCACTTTGACGAGGGTACATGAAAACTCTGTAAAAACAAAAGGAAGCAGCTGCAGTTTGGCTTCTATGGAAGACCTGTAACAAGGTATTCCTTCAATTGGCTAAATGTACAAATGAAAAACTGCACCAAGATTTACAAGCCTCTGCTGCAAAAGCAGAGAAATAAAATGTATGTCCATTAGTATCCAAATCCAGTTAGATGTCCTTAAGGTTGGGTACAGAGAGTTAAAACAGCACTCTCAAATCTTACAGCAACAGTAACATCAGAAGAAGGAACATTTGAGACCCCAGAAGGGGCAGATTTTTGGGACCCCTCTGGAGATTGGGAAGAAAGATATTTGGGTAAATTCCTCCTCCCAGGGCCAGAATGCCATTGCAACAGTAACAACAGTGCCTGCTTCTGCCTCAGACCTCCAGGCCATGGCAAAGTGGCTGGGAATTTTAAAATGGAAAAAAATTTAACTCACAAAGAAATGCACAACTTAATTAGCATTTGTGCAGCCCTGAGTACCAAACACACTGTGGCAGAGACTAAGCAGGTTCTGCCATGGTGGGAGCACTGTGCTAATTTGTTTCCAAGCTTCTATCTTTCAGGCTCTGAACCAGAACATCAGGAGAGCTGGTACCAGCTGAAGAGTTATAAAATACCCTGGTTATAGTGTCGCGACAAAGTCTGTGTTCAGTGTTCTCTGTTGCATGTTCTGTGTCTGTCTCTAGTGGTGTCCTGTGCTAGCATTGGGTCCAGAGAAAGAGGGGATACTACACTAGACAGGGCAAATGTCTTTTCCTCTCTCTACTTCCCTCATGTCCATCCAACTTATCAATCACCACTTGTGTCCAAAAGAATTTGGTCCCCAGTGCATCAGGTTTATTTTTGTTAGGTTCTCTAATAAGCATTTTGTTGTTTTGTTTTGATACTGGTACACCTACAAATCTTATTTCTTGTGTGTATTTAAGGGTTAGGGTTGACATTTATTGTTTGATGGCTATGCCTCACTTTGTTAGTCAATGTACCCAATTATTGTAATGGTAATGGTTTTATTGTATTCCCAATTATTATAATTGTGATTGTTTGCATTTCTGTTTATATTATATCTGGTGTTTAGTCAATTGTAATGATTTTAGTTATACTCACCTGGTTATAATTGTTTGGTTTATTTACAACAGATCACCTGTGCCCTACAACGACAACAACTACCGTACTGTAATGATCATAGATCAAGGGGCGGAGTGTTGTAGGAGCAGCAGTGATCTGTATGCAAACGGCTATAGCTATGGGATGCACTGAAATGCAAATACTTGCCCTATCTACTTTGGAACACAAAATGTTTTGGGTAATTTTGGGTAATATTAAGGTTTTAATGCATTTGTTAAAACAAAGGAAAAGATTTCTGTTTGATACTTACCAATATGACTGGATGCAGTATGTTTCCAGCACTGTGAAACCAGACTTGTTCATTGGAGAAATAATTGTAAAAATAGCACATCAACAGTCTCTGGAGGCAAAGGTATGGAAGGTTAGCCCACTCCCCATATTACACATGGGATCATTCTGGCTGCCTCGGACCTCAAGCCAGTGGGCTGGGGAGGGAGGAAAACTATTGGACACTAGGGGTTGTACGGAATGAACTCCTCAAAAGTGGGTATGCCTCACCTTACCGCCTTGTAGCCTTGTAGTAAAGATGTTTCTTTGGGATCATGTATGTGGAATGAATTGAACAATGACACCAAAGTATTGTACAATGAACAATGTGTATGTATCCACTCGTGGAAAGAAGTATTTTGGGAGGATGGGAGTGTTAGCAACCCCCCAGTAAATGAATGTAAATTCAATGTCAGTACTGTTTTTACTAGAAATCACACTTACTATTTACTGCGGCCAAAAAGGTCCTAGCTAACACTAACAGCTGAGCTGGCCGACTTCTCAATTGACCTTGGAATTAGATGGCAAGATCTTACTGATAGCCTAATTAAAAGCAAAGAAGTGACCAAATTTTTAAAACAGACAAATGACCAAGTAGGAAATCGGACTATTCATATTATACATGCCAATGGGGACATGTTACGAATTGCCACTGCAGAGAAACAAATTACAACCTACCACTGGTATGATATATTCTCTGGATGGTCCCCAACTACCACTGGCATCCTATCAGTAATGCTACACCCCTTGATAGTAGTCTTGATATTAAATTGTATTTGTATAATTGGTATGTGTGGCATGTGTTTTCAGATAAAAAGAATGTATGCTAAATTGGAATCACAAACACATGTTGCCTCACAGTACCTTCTCTTAAACAGGTTAAAAAGAAAGTGACACTAATGATTATATAAATATCGTAGTGTCAAAAGGGGGATTATGTAGGGATATTAAAGAAGGTACTAACAGTGATTCCCCCAAGTGACAGTGACCCCCTCATAATTTGTCCCCCACCCTTTAAAATCCAACAGTTTCACCAAGTACAAAAATCTCTTGGGTCTTCTGTTAAAACTTGTAAGCTACTGTCTGTAGAAACCATTGATTATATCTATCCTGTGAAAGATACTTTGTTACTATGTAAAACTTACAAACAAGTTAATTGACTTTGTTCTTGAAGTAATTAATACAATGTAAACAAACACTATAAGCCGTTAATTGACTTTCACTTCATTCAACAGCTCCTAGGACAGACCCCCACCCTCTGTGATTAAAGGGCCGGGAGTCTCAAATGAATTAGCACACACCCCGAAAGTGGTGGAGACAGTAAATTAAAATATGGTTAAGATATGGAATGTATGCTGGTGAATGCTTGATATACATGAATGGTTAGGGAGGTGCCAGCCTAGAAAGGGAGTATCCATTGGCCGAAGAATGTGTAAAGTGGACCACCAAAACCCCCAGAGGGTAAACTGGGATCCACCCCATCACCTGGAAGGATGAGAAACACAAACTTTGGACAGTATGGAGCCACCAGGAATGTGCCCAGGAATGTGCCATCCGCTGATTGAGTCAGCAACAGCAGGATGAAACAGCTCTGGTTCTGCTGCCAACCTCCAGGAGCATCAGGTGCACCTGACACAGACTTGGCTCCATCCTCATGACCAAGATACCTGGCCAGTAACTTGGCATGAGCAACTTCTAGGCTGGTAACTATAACACCTATACAGAACTTAAATGAATGATTGTGTGAATGAATCTCTCTCTCTCTATATATGTGTGTGTGTGTATAAGGAATAAGTAGTGATAGGAATAAGTAGTCAAAACAACGTTGTTTACTTTTATCTTTTGCTTTATCATTATATTTACAATAAATGTCGCATCTTTGCCTTATCCCTCTTAATAAGATCCTGCTGGTTTTTATTC
>NW_020706172.1:0-2165 GCF_002925995.2 Terrapene triunguis
GATTCTGGCGCTCTGCCAAATGTACATGCCATAAAAACAAAGTATTATTTTTCTTTTTAAAATGGCTGGTGCAGTAAAGAGTAAATGAAAGCTCTGTGTGACAGTGTGTCCATGACTGGAAAGTCATTGCAGGAGAACAGTCTCGAGCGGTTAGATACAGTCTGGCTTGTCTAGGAAGCAGAATCCTGGCACAGCAGAGGTATTTGTTTCTGGGGCAGGAGACACTGTTTCTGGTCCCCTATTTTATTGCATGACGTTGCTGACAGACCAACTGACTGAACGGAGGGAATCACTTTGCCTAATACACTTTGCTGCAATGCAGCAATAATTGTCACTGTACTGTGATGGAAATGTTGTATTCTGATTGGGCTAGAGAAGAGCCTTCTTAAAAGGCTTCAACAAATGAGAGAAGAGCTGATCCATAAAAATAATTATATATTTGTCAATAAACTGGCCTTTCACTGAATTACCGTGAAGTTTTAATGAATGTATAGCTGACAATGAGAGATGAACTATCTAAGGATCTGGTTGGCCTGCACAGATTGTATATGATGTAATGCTGAATAGCTGGTTACATGTATTAATTGTATTTATTCATTTTACTGCACCCTAAAGTAAGCCAGGCTCTTCATAGGCCCAAAAGAAAGTCATGATCCCTGCCCCCAAAGAGCTTGCAATCACATTTCCCATCTATCTGCCACCTTTTTACATGTATGTTTCAGACATTAACTTTTATGTTCACAAAAGAGGGTATTGGGCAAGGGCTACTGGATTGCCTGGAGAGCTTTCAAAGGACATTGGAATGCATCTTCCACTGTAGCTGAGACAAGAGAGAAAAGGCACAGACTGGCATGTGGGTGGGCAGATACCCAGAAGAGCCAGGCACTGCATGGATAGAGAGCCACCTGCCTTTTCCCACTGAATTCCCTCATTCCCATGGCCGGGACTCAGCAAAGCAACAGTATCCATCTGGATAGACCTATACATTAGAGCCAGCAGACACTGATCAGAGCCAGACGTGCTCTGCACTCGCTACTTCCTGCACCTATGCAAATGTTACCCCTTACCCTCCACAGGTCTGTGAAACATGTTTGCTTTCAAAGGAAAGGAGCAGCACTCTACGGAAGGTGTGTCTGGTCAAAACCATGAGTGATCACTGGCGTAGACATGTCTACTTAGTGTCGTATTCTCAAATCTTAAGAGGGCTCAGCCCTGCCAGGCAAGGGATGGCGCTGGCAGGTGATGGCAATGCTGACGACATGAGCCTCGTCTTACCTGTGATACTGTGATGCTGCATTTCTTTGCCAGCTCCTCTTTGGCTTCTTCACTGGGGTAGGGATTACTGAGGTGGGAGTAAAAATACTCGTTCAAGATTTCTGTGGCTTGTTTACTGAAGTTACGCCTTTTCCGTCTGAAATGAGGAAAAAAATCCATTGCTGGTACAGATGTTAACAGAAGTCTACAGGCGGCTCTGTTCAGGATAAAACCTCCTTTACTTCCTAAATACATACCAGTCTGTATGCAACACACTTATCACTCAGCTGAGAACTGTATCTCACTGGCATGTTACAATACACACACGGGCCCTGCCCCTTTCCCCAGTCACATCAAGGGGAGTTTTGCCATTGACTTCCAAGGCATCGTGATCTGACCCACTCCAAGTTCTTCTCGGCACCATGCTGAAGAGTTTATAATCATTGCCATGACATGTCGATTCTCAGACATTGCCTTCCTTGGCCATTTGAACTATAGAGTTATTCAGCTTTTGCTCAGTATCCTGTCACTACGCTGTCTCTGTTTGCAGTACTTCATCCCTAGCTGGGCATGCCTTGTTTGGGGCACCCCAATAATCATGGCAATGGGTGCAGTGGGGAAAAAAATAATACAACGAAAAGCAAAACATGGCTAGAGCCAGGCAGGTGGGCAGTGCAGAGCCTGCTGGGCAGCACCAGTCTCACAGATCTGGAATTGGATGCTATTGGCCTGTAATTACCAGCTCTTTGCTGAAAACAGGAGCATGAATCTCTCACCATTTAACCATAAGAACATTAGGGCCCCTCCATGGGCATGCAGTGAGGAGCAAGGTTCAAAGGCGGCCGTGCGAAGGGACTAAGAGAACGGTGCTCCCTGGCCGTGCGAAGGGACTAAGAGAACGGTGCTCTCCG
>NW_020706173.1:0-2207 GCF_002925995.2 Terrapene triunguis
GATTCTGGCGCTCTGCCAAATGTACATGCCATAAAAACAAAGTATTACTTTTCTTTTTAAAATGGCTGGTGCAGTAAAGAGTAAATGAAAGCTCTGTGTGACAGTGTGTCCATGACTGGAAAGTCATTGCAGGAGAACAGTCTCGAGCGGTTAGATACAGTCTGGCTTGTCTAGGAAGCAGAATCCTGGCACAGCAGAGGTATTTGTTTCTGGGGCAGGAGACACTGTTTCTGGTCCCCTATTTTATTGCATGACGTTGCTGACAGACCAACTGACTGAACGGAGGGAATCACTTTGCCTAATACACTTTGCTGCAATGCAGCAATAATTGTCACTGTACTGTGATGGAAAAGTTGTATTCTGATTGGGCTAGAGAAGAGCCTTCTTAAAAGGCTTCAACAAATCAGAGAAAAGCTGATCCATAAAAATAATTATATATTTGTCAATAAACTGGCCTTTCACTGAATTACCATTAAGTTTTAATGAATGTATAGCTGACAATGAGAGATGAACTATCTAAGGATCTGATTGGCCTGCACAGATTGTATATGATGTAATGCTGAATAGCTGGTTACATGTATTAATTGTATTTATTCATTTTACTGCACCCTAAAGTAAGCCAGGCTCTTCATAGGCCCAAAAGAAAGTCATGATCCCTGCCCCCAAAGAGCTTACAATCACATTTCCCATCTATCTGCCACCTTTTTACATGTATGTTTCAGAGACATTAACTTTTATGTTCACAAAAGAGGGTATTGGGCAAGGGCTACTGGATTGCCTGGAGAGCTTTCAAAGGACATTGGAATGCATCTTCCACTGTAGCTGAGACGAGAGAGAAAAGGCACAGACTGGCGTGTGGGTGGGCAGATACCCAGAAGAGCCAGGCACTGCATGGATAGAGAGCCACCTGCCTTTTCCCACTGAATTCCCTCATTCCCATAGCCAGGACTCAGCAAAGCAACAGTATCCATCTGGATAGACCTATACATTAGAGCCAGCAGACACTGATCAGAGCCAGGCGTGCTCTGCACTCGCTACTTCCTGCACCTATGCAAATGTTACCCCTTAGCCTCCACAGGTCTGTGAAACATGTTTGCTCTCAAAGGAAAGGAGCAGCACTCTACGGAAGGTGTGTCTGGTCAAAACGTTGAGTGATCACTGGGGTAGACATGTCTACTTAGTGTCGTATTCTCAAATCTTAAGAGGGCTCAGCCCCGCCAGGCAAGGGATGGCGCTGGCAGGTGATGGCAATGCTGACGACATGAGCCTCGTCTTACCTGTGATACTGTGATGCTGCATTTCTTTGCCAGCTCCTCTTTGGCTTCTTCACTGGGGTAGGGATTACTGAGGTGGGAGTAAAAATACTCGTTCAAGATTTCTGTGGCTTGTTTACTGAAGTTACGCCTTTTCCGTCTGAAATGAGGAAAAAAATCCATTGCTGGTACAGATGTTAACAAAAGTCTACAGGAGGCTCTGTTCAGGATAAAACCTCCTTTACTTCCTAAATACATACCAGTCTGTATGCAACACACTTATCACTCAGCTGAGAACTGTATCTCACTGGCATGTTACAATACACTCACGGGCCCTGCCCCTTTCCCCAGTCACATCAAGGGGAGTTTTGCCATTGACTTCCATGGCATCATGATCTGACCCACTCTAAGTTCTTCTCGGCACCATGCTGAAGAGTTTATAATCACTGCCATGACATGTCGATTCTCAGACATTGCCTTCCTTGGCCATTTGAACTATAGAGTTATTCAGCTTTTGCTCAGTATCCTGTCACTACGCTGTCTCTGTTTGCAGTACTTCATCCCTAGCTGGGCACGCCTTGTTTGGGGCACCCCAATAATCATGGCAATGGGTGCAGTGGGGAAAAAATAATACAACGAAAAGCAAAACATGGCTAGAGCCAGGCAGGTGGGCAGTGCAGAGCCTGCTGGGCAGCACCAGTCTCACAGATCTGGAATTGGATGCTATTGGCCTGTAATTACCAGCTCTTTGCTGAAAACAGGAGCATGAATCTCTCACCATTTAACCACAAGAACATTAGGGCCCCTCCATGGGCATGCAGTGAGGAGCAAGGTTCAAAGGGGGCCGTGCGAAGGGACTAAGAGAACGGTGCTCTCCGGCCGTGTGAAGGGACTAAGAGAACAGTGCTCTCCGGTGCTCCCTGGCCGTGCGAAGGGACTAAGAGAACGGTGCTC
>NW_020706174.1:0-2149 GCF_002925995.2 Terrapene triunguis
GATTCTGGCGCTCTGCCAAATGTACATGCCATAAAAACAAAGTATTATTTTTCTTTTTAAAATGGCTGGTGCAGTAAAGAGTAAATGAAAGCTCTGTGTGACAGTGTGTCCATGACTGGAAAGTCATTGCAGGAGAACAGTCTCGAGCGGTTAGATACAGTCTGGCTTGTCTAGGAAGCAGAATCCTGGCACAGCAGAGGTATTTGTTTCTGGGGCAGGAGACACTGTTTCTGGTCCCCTATTTTATTGCATGACGTTGCTGACAGACCAACTGACTGAACGGAGGGAATCACTTTGCCTAATACACTTTGCTGCAATGCAGCAATAATTGTCACTGTACTGTGATGGAAATGTTGTATTCTGATTGGGCTAGAGAAGAGCCTTCTTAAAAGGCTTCAACAAATGAGAG
This sequence comes from Terrapene triunguis, assembly GCF_002925995.2. Taxonomy (NCBI): domain Eukaryota; kingdom Metazoa; phylum Chordata; order Testudines; family Emydidae; genus Terrapene; species Terrapene triunguis. Next base: position 410 of record NW_020706174.1, read on the forward strand.
AAGAGCTGATCCATAAAAATAATTATATATTTGTCAATAAACTGGCCTTTCACTGAATTACCGTGAAGTTTTAATGAATGTATAGCTGACAATGAGAGATGAACTATCTAAGGATCTGGTTGGCCTGCACAGATTGTATATGATGTAATGCTGAATAGCTGGTTACATGTATTAATTGTATTTATTCATTTTACTGCACCCTAAAGTAAGCCAGGCTCTTCATAGGCCCAAAAGAAAGTCATGATCCCTGCCCCCAAAGAGCTTGCAATCACATTTCCCATCTATCTGCCACCTTTTTACATGTATGTTTCAGACATTAACTTTTATGTTCACAAAAGAGGGTATTGGGCAAGGGCTACTGGATTGCCTGGAGAGCTTTCAAAGGACATTGGAATGCATCTTCCACTGTAGCTGAGACAAGAGAGAAAAGGCACAGACTGGCATGTGGGTGGGCAGATACCCAGAAGAGCCAGGCACTGCATGGATAGAGAGCCACCTGCCTTTTCCCACTGAATTCCCTCATTCCCATGGCCGGGACTCAGCAAAGCAACAGTATCCATCTGGATAGACCTATACATTAGAGCCAGCAGACACTGATCAGAGCCAGACGTGCTCTGCACTCGCTACTTCCTGCACCTATGCAAATGTTACCCCTTACCCTCCACAGGTCTGTGAAACATGTTTGCTTTCAAAGGAAAGGAGCAGCACTCTACGGAAGGTGTGTCTGGTCAAAACCATGAGTGATCACTGGCGTAGACATGTCTACTTAGTGTCGTATTCTCAAATCTTAAGAGGGCTCAGCCCTGCCAGGCAAGGGATGGCGCTGGCAGGTGATGGCAATGCTGACGACATGAGCCTCGTCTTACCTGTGATACTGTGATGCTGCATTTCTTTGCCAGCTCCTCTTTGGCTTCTTCACTGGGGTAGGGATTACTGAGGTGGGAGTAAAAATACTCGTTCAAGATTTCTGTGGCTTGTTTACTGAAGTTACGCCTTTTCCGTCTGAAATGAGGAAAAAAATCCATTGCTGGTACAGATGTTAACAGAAGTCTACAGGCGGCTCTGTTCAGGATAAAACCTCCTTTACTTCCTAAATACATACCAGTCTGTATGCAACACACTTATCACTCAGCTGAGAACTGTATCTCACTGGCATGTTACAATACACACACGGGCCCTGCCCCTTTCCCCAGTCACATCAAGGGGAGTTTTGCCATTGACTTCCAAGGCATCGTGATCTGACCCACTCCAAGTTCTTCTCGGCACCATGCTGAAGAGTTTATAATCATTGCCATGACATGTCGATTCTCAGACATTGCCTTCCTTGGCCATTTGAACTATAGAGTTATTCAGCTTTTGCTCAGTATCCTGTCACTACGCTGTCTCTGTTTGCAGTACTTCATCCCTAGCTGGGCATGCCTTGTTTGGGGCACCCCAATAATCATGGCAATGGGTGCAGTGGGGAAAAAAATAATACAACGAAAAGCAAAACATGGCTAGAGCCAGGCAGGTGGGCAGTGCAGAGCCTGCTGGGCAGCACCAGTCTCACAGATCTGGAATTGGATGCTATTGGCCTGTAATTACCAGCTCTTTGCTGAAAACAGGAGCATGAATCTCTCACCATTTAACCATAAGAACATTAGGGCCCCTCCATGGGCATGCAGTGAGGAGCAAGGTTCAAAGGCGGCCGTGCGAAGGGACTAAGAGAACGGTGCTCCCTGGCCGTGCGAAGGGACTAAG
>NW_020706175.1:0-2000 GCF_002925995.2 Terrapene triunguis
TAAAGAATGGGACAACTGCTGAGTACCAAAATAAAGTGTGTGTGTGTGTGTGTGTTATACAGATTATTTTTGCTGTGAAGAAATCACTGTTCTAGGCTACTGGGAACTTATTTTTAAATACAATTTTCTTGCTGTTTCTGAAGTACTCAGGCAGTGGTTCTCAAACTTTTGTACTGGTGACCCCTTTCACATAGCAAGCCTCTGTGTGCGACCCCCCCCTTTTAAATTAAAAACACTTCCATACATATTTAACACCATTATAAATGCTGGAGGCAAAGTGGCATTTGGGGTGGAGGCTGACCGCTTGCGACCCCCCCCATGTAATAACCTCATGACCCCGAGGGGTCCCGACCCCCAGTTTGAGAACCCCTGTACTAAGGAGTGAAGCTAGGGCAGTTGAAGTAGCAGTTATGCCTTGGGTTGTCTTCTGCTGCAAGGGCATTGGAAACACTCCGCTACTTTTCTTTGTATTTTGGGTCCTCCTGAATAACTCCACTGCCTGCCTCTGCTCATCTCTTTCCCATGCAGTAACAGTACAAAACTGACATGATTCTTGACTGTTTCCGTGCTGCATACAGGGTTCTGCATAATAGCAATAATCTGAACAGGCTTTTTAATTTCATTCAGTTAAGAAAAATTCTAAAGCAGCAGTCAGAAAGGCAAGATTGGAGTCTGCAACCATATGCACTAGAAACTTTCATTTTAAATAAGAACTTAAATTCTGTAGAAACTGACACTAGATCACCATACTTGCCCAGGGAAGCTGCCACTTTGTCAGGGAGGAGTGGATTTTTCAAACCTTGCACTATAGGATTATTGTATGTGTAAAAAGAGGAATGTATGCTGAAGTCTTAAGTTTGCTTTTTTGTAAGGACAGTTTATCTAGTTACCCAGCAAACTAAGACTATTTTACAGTGGGTTTTAATTCCATTTAATTCTACACCATTTTATCTCTGGGTAATTACATCCACAAACACAAGTTCAGCTACCATCTTTATACTGATGACTGACAGATCTAACTCTCTACTCCAGACATGTCACCTTCTGTCCAAACTAAAATCTTGTCCTGTCTTTCTGACACCTCCTCATGGATGTCCAGCTGCCAGTTCAAGCTAAACATAGTTAAAACAGAGCTCTTAATCTTTTCTCCCAAACTCTTCCTGTTGCCTCTTTTCTTGATCACTGTGGATAACACCATCTGCCTGTTGCTTAGGCCTGTAACCTGGGTGTCATCTTCAACTCTGACTTCTCTGGGTCCTCACGTAACGACTATATCTAAATCTTGCATAGTCTTTCTACATAACATCTCTAAGATACAACCTTCCTATCTATCCACACAACTAAAACTCTCTTCCAAGTTCTCCTCATCTTGCATCTCGATTACTGCAATATCCTTTTCTCTGGCCCTGATAGATGCAATCTTGCTCTGCTCGTAGCCATTCAGAATGCTGCCGTAAATTAATTTTTCAAGTCTGTCTCTTTGACCACTGGCTTCCCTTTCTCTCTTATGACAAATGTAAACTGCTTGTATTCACTTTCAAGGCCCTTCACGGTCGATCTCTACCCTACCTATCCTCTCTCATTCAGTATCAAGTTGTGGATGCCTGCCTCTGTCCTTTGAGGCGAGCCTCCACTACCTACTGGTTAAATTTTCAAACGCCTTTGTGCTTTCTCCCATGCTGCCGCTTCTGTGAAACTACCTCGTTATTCAAATCTTCTTTGCTGTGATGCCTATGAAAAACTTGACAATATCCATCTGTTGTCTCTTCTCTTATACTTAGATTGTAAGCCTTTGTAGCAGGGCATGTCTTTTTGTGCTGTGTTTGTATAGTGCGTAGCACAATGTCTAGGACTTCTAGATGCTAAGGTAATTCAAATAATAAAGAAGTACCTTGCTGTATTGAATCAGTAAGATAAAATATGTATCCGGCACCCATTTTTCTCCACCCTCCATGAACGAATTTATAACTTTTTAAAATGAGTTCTTAAGAGATTACACA
>NW_020706176.1:0-1894 GCF_002925995.2 Terrapene triunguis
CTGGGAGCTTATTTTTAAATACAGTTTTCTTGCTGTTTCTGAAGTACTAAGGCAGTGGTTCTCAAACTTTTGTACTGGTGACCCCTTTCACATAGCAAGCCTTTGTGTGCCACTCCCCTTTTAAATTAAAAACACTTCTTTACATATTTAACACCATTATAAATGCTGGAGGCAAAATGGCGTTTGGGGTGGAGGCTGACCGCTCGTGACCCCCCCCATATAATAACCTCATGACCCCGAGGGGTCCCGACCCCCAGTTTGAGAACCCCTGTACTAAGGAGTGAAGCTAGGGCAGTTGAAGTAGCAGTTATGCCTTGGGTTGTCTTCTGCTGCAAGGGCATTGGAAACACTCTGCTACTTTTCTTTGTATTTTGGGTCCTCCTGAATAACTCCACTGCCTGCCTCTGCTCATCTCTTTCCCATGAGTAACAGTACAAAACTGACATGATTCTTGACTGTTTCCGTGCTGCATACAGGGTTCTGCATAATAGCAATAATCTGAACAGGCTTTTTAATTTCATTCAGTTAAGAAAAATTCTAAAGCAGCAGTCAGAAAGGCAAGATTGGAGTCTGCAACCATATGCACTAGAAACTTTCATTTTAAATAAGAACCTAAATTCTGTAGAAACTGACACTAGATCACCATACTTGCCCAGGGAAGCTGCCACTTTGTCATGGAGGAGTGGATTTTTCAAACCTTGCACTATAGGATTATTGTATGTGTAAAAAGAGGCATGCATGCTGAAGTCTTAAGTTTGCTTTTTTGTAAGGACAGTTTATTTAGTTACCCAGCAAACTAAGACTATTTTACAGTGGGTTGTAATTCCATTTAATTCTACACCATTTTATCTCTGGGTAATTACATCCACAAACACAAGTTCAGCTACCATCTTTATACTGATGACTGACAGATCTAACTCTCTACTCCAGACATGTCACCTTCTGTCCAAACTAAAATCTTGTCCTGTCTTTCTGACACCTCCTCATGGATGTCCAGCTGCCAGTTCAAGCTAAACATAGTTAAAACAGAGCTCTTAATCTTTTCTCCCAAACTCTTCCTGTTGCCTCTTTTCTTGATCACTGTGGATAACACCATCTGCCTGTTGCTTAGGCCTGTAACCTGGGTGTCATCTTCAACTCTGACTTCTCTGGGTCCTCACATAACGACTATATCTAAATCTTGCATATTCTTTCTACATAACATCTCTAAGATACAACCTTCCTATCTATCCACACAACTAAAACTCTCTTCCAAGTTCTCATCATCTTGCATCTCGATTACTGCAATATCCTTTTCTCTGGCCCTGATAAATGCAATCTTGCTCTGCTCGTAGCCATTCAGAATGCTGCCGTAAATTAATTTTTCAAGTCTGTCTCTTTGACCACTGGCTTCCCTTTCTCTCTTATGACAAATGTAAACTGCTTGTATTCACTTTCAAGGCCCTTCACAGTCGATCTCTACCCTACCTATCCTCTCTCATTCAGTATCAAGTTGTGGATGCCTGCCTCTGTCCTGTGAGGCGAGCCTCCACTACCTACTTGTTAAATTTTCAAACGCCTTTGTGCTTTCTCCCATGCTGCCGCTTCTGTGAAACTACCTCATTATTCAAATCTTCTTTGCTGTGATGCCTATGAAAAACTTGACAATATCCATCTGTTGTCTCTTCTCTTATACTTAGATTGTAAGCCTTTGTAGCAGGGCATGTCTTTTTGTGCTGTGTTTGTATAGTGCGTAGCACAATGTCTAGGACTTCTAGATGCTAAGGTAATTCAAATAATAAAGAAGTACCTTGCTGTATTGAATCAGTAAGATAAAATATGTATCCGGCACCCATTTTTCTCCACCCTGAACGAATTTATAACTTTTTAAAATGAGTTCTTAAGAGATTACACA
>NW_020706177.1:0-1089 GCF_002925995.2 Terrapene triunguis
GTTCTTGTAATATGCTAGAATATGGGCAGGACTCAGATAGCAGTGTGTCTAGCCAGTTGCATGGTCTTGGAAGTACGTGATAATATTAATTTTTCCCTCCTTGTAAATTCATTGGTATAATTTTTTTCAGTAGAATATCTTTCTCCGGGGTTCTCGTGTTTTGAAGATACTATTCATCCTTTGTTTTTTTAAATGAATAATGTAAAAACTGCTTGTTACATACTTAGTGATCAGCTCAACCCTCATCTGAAAAATACTTAATGTAGAGGAGCATTTTTGCATTTAAGAGCTAAGTTACATTCACTTAAGTGAACAGTTTATTCTGAGCTGTTTATTGGTTATTTGTGCTTTGAATCAGATGCAAGTTTTGACTGCAAACTGCAGTGTTCTCAAACTGTGAAGGTATAGTAATGAAATGACCTAAATGGGGTACATTTATGTTCTCAATTTTAGTATACTTTTCCATTTTTTTTAAAGAATGGGACAACTGCTGAGTACCAAAATAAAGTGTGTGTGTGTTATACAGATTATTTTTGCTGTGAAGAAATCACTGTTCTAGGCTACTGGGAGCTTATTTTTAAATACAGTTTTCTTGCTGTTTCTGAAGTACCTGGGCTCTTGCTCTTGACAATATGCTTTCTGAGAGTATTGTATTTTTTCTTTTTGTCCTTTCTGACTTCAGTAGAAGTTCATTTTAAACCAGTATTGTTCCATATATTTTTTCCTGAATAGCTTGTTAAATTGATGGGTAGTCTTGATACTTTTTTTTTCCGGAATGTTATGGGTTAAGCTTTGACAAGTTTATCAGTAAACTTGTTCTTTATTCTGTGTACGGTATTTTACAGCACTTTTCCCACTGTTGGTATAACAGCAATGCAGCTGCAATAGTGGAAGCATTAAAATGGACTAGTCATAGAAGTTCTTATCATTGGGGGGTAGCCAACATGGTAAATCTATTTCTGGCCTACATTAGTGCTTCCCCTGCTACTACCACAGTTGGTGGTGCACCCGTGCTAGATCAATGATGGGCAAAATGCTAATGCAAATGAAACACTAGCATTGGCTGCAGTGAGGTGTGATTGTGAAGTG
>NW_020706178.1:0-5737 GCF_002925995.2 Terrapene triunguis
AACCCGGCCCTTGTTGCTGCCAACTTAGATGGGCAGAAGGGTTACATTTTTGGGGGCTCGTCCGGGATCCCTGGGTCAGTACCCCTCGCAAGCACCTGTTGAGTGTTCTACTGCATTGGGAAACAATTGTGGTTATATTTTGAGGAAATTACTGTTTGTATAATGGCTAATATGTCAGGTTTGTTGGGCCCCGGCCCTGCAGCCTCTAGCTCAGGGGCCGCAGCCTCAGCCAATGATTGGGCAAAAGCACTGGGGCAAATATTGGAAAAGGTTGTGCTGTCCCAGGCTATGTTAAACTCTTGTCGTGAGTTAAGATTATTTGCTGGGGCAGAGGAGTTCGAACCCTGGTTGGAGCATACCACTGAAATGCTGCAGGAGTGGGCCATACCTGATGCAGAAAAGCGAAGATGTCTAATAGAGAGCCTCAGTGGCCCAGCATTAGATGTGATTCGCACCCTGAAGCTCATTGACCCTGGGGTCAGTGTGAAGGACTGCCTAGAGGCCCTTGATCATACCTTTGGGAGCGTAGAGGGCCCTGAAGACAGTTACTGTAAGTTCCTTAATTCCCGACAGCAAATTGGCGAGAAGATTTCAGCCTATATACAGAGGCTGGAGAGACTGCTTCAGAGAGCTGTCATGAGGGGAGCAGTGACTGCTGAACAGATGGATCGGACCAGACTGGCTCAAATTGTAAGAGGAGCTCAGTATCAGAACCCGATTCTACTCCATCTCCGGCTAAGAGAACGACGGGAACATCCCCCAAGTTATTCCCAGCTGATAAAGGAGGTCAGAGAAGAGGAAGAAAGGCAGGCTGCCAGCGAGTTTTGGGAAGCCCAAACATTGGAGCCAGCCGGCACAACACCACTGCAAACGGCCAGTGTACTGATGGTGAGCACCACAGAGGAACTTGCCCAACAAATGCAGGTCCTGACAGAACGGATAGCTGAACTGCAAAGCACCATTGACCGAGCTAAGATTTCCAGGAATGAGGCGCCTCTGACTGTGGCGATGGAGAAGTCAGCATTTAGAGCCACCATCCCACCTGGGCGAAGGGGGAAAGGACAATTCTTCTGCTACCGATGTGGTCAGGACGGGCACAGTGCTGCCAAGTGCCATAATGAAGAAAACCCCTCCTTAGTGTATGGAAAGCTGAGGATCAGTTGGGAGAGATCCGGTAGCTGCCAGAGAGTCCGGGGACGGGGACCACCCAGGCCTGCAGGAGTTGAAGATTCCCCCAGAAACGACCGTCCAGCTGGGATCCCCGCAGGACTGATAGGGCCTCGAGCAGAGGTCATGGTGAAGATTGAAGGGGCGGAGTGTAAAGCCGTGCTTGACACTGGATCTCAAGTGACTATTATATTTCAGTCATTCTACCAACAGATGCTTAGGCACCTGCCTATACAGCCACTGACTGGCGTTGGTCTGTGTGGCCTCAGCATGGATGAATACCCCTACCAAGGGTATGTCATAGTGCACCTGGAATTCCCAGAGGAGGTTGCTGGGGTAAGAGAAGAGGTGGACACAGCTGCATTAATATGCCCTGACCCTAAAGGAACCTCGGATGTGTCTGTGCTGATAGGGACCAACTCCAGTCTCTTCAAGGTGCTCGCGGATTACTGCAGACGACGGGCTGGGGACCAGTACCTGAATACCCTGATGATCCATACGCTTTGTGCTGAAGCCTATAGGAAGATTGAGGGTGCTAAAAAGGAGACATCTGAGCTACCCATTGGGGCGCTGAAGTACATGGGCACAACCCCCTTAGTAGTGCCTGCAAGGACAGAGCAGGAAGTGCTTGTCATGAGTACCCGGCTGAAAGGCAGTAAAGGGGCATTAGCAATGGTAGAGCAGCCAGTTGAAGGAGAGCTCCCGGAAGGAGTGCTGGTCCCCAGTGGAGTCATAACCCTACCTGCTGAAGCCCAGGAAAAGGTGACTATACTGATTGCTAATGAAACAAGTCGAGATGTTGTTGTGAAGCAAGGACAAAAGATAGCAGACCTCTTCGAGCCTGAATCAATTGTAAAACCCCAGTGTGAGACTCAAGTTCCCACAATAGACCCAGCAAAGTTTGACTTTGGAGATTCACCGTTGTCCGAGGAGTGGAAAGATCGCCTGAGGAGGAAACTTTGTGAAAGATCCAAGGTGTTCTCATTGCATGAGTGGGATGTGGGATGTGCAAAAGGAGTAGAGCACAACATCAGACTACATGACTCTCGACCTTTCAGGGAGAGATCTAGGAGGATTGCCCTCTCCGAGATGGAAGATGTGCGACAACATCTTCAGGAGCTGGCTGCGAATGGCATCATTACAGAGTCCCGCAGCCCATACGCCTCACCCATTGTGGTGGTCCGTAAAAAGAATGGGAAAATCCGGATGTGTATTGACTACCGCACCCTAAACCGCCGTACTGTGGTTGACCAGTACACAATGCCCCGAGTCCAAGATGCCTTAGACTGTTTGCTAGGAAGCCAGTGGTTCTCTGTGTTGGATCTTCGGAGTGGATACTACCAGATCCCTCTGGGTGAAGAAGATAAGGAGAAGACAGCCTTCATCTGCCCATTAGGGTTTTATCAGTTTGAACGCATGCCCCAAGGGATTTCTGGAGCACCTGCCACATTTCAACGTCTTATGGAGAAAGTTGTGGGAGACATGAATTTACTGCAAGTGTTAGTTTATTTGGATGACCTGATTGTGTTTGGAAGAACCTTGGAGGAGCACGAAGAAAGACTTCTTAAAGTGCTTGATAGGTTAGAGGATTATGGTTTGAAGCTTTCAATTGACAAATGCCAGTTCTGCAGGACCTCAGTGAAGTATGTGGGTCACATCGTGTCCCAAGAGGGTGTGAGTACTGATCCCGATAAAATAGAAGCACTCACTACATGGCCATGTCCAAGTAACTACAGAGAACTCAAGACCTTTCTTGGGTTTAGTGGCTACTACCGCAGATTTGTGAAAAACTATGCTACGATTGTAAAACCTCTGAATGATCTTACCAGGGGATACCAGTCCAGCAGGAACAAATCTAAGACCAAGAATAAGGGGAGGTCCCCAAAGCCTCCTGTGCAGAGACACTATGGCCCCTTCGAACCATTTGGGCCACGGTGGGATGAGAGATGTGAAAGGGCTTTTCGAGAAATCATTACTTGCCTAACTCATGCTCCAGTCTTAGTCTTTGCTGACCCAAGCAAACCATTTATCCTGCATACTGATGCCAGTTTGGAGGGTCTGGGAGCAGTACTGTACCAGGAACTGGAAGGAAAACGTAAACCTGTAGCCTTTGCCAGCCGAGGACTGTCTGATAGTGAAACTCGCTATCCCACCCACAAGTTGGAGTTCTTGGCCTTGAAATGGGCCATCACTGAGAAATTTCGAGACTACTTATATGGTGCTCAGTTCCAGGTGTGGACAGACAACAACCCACTGACCTATGTGTTAACAAGTGCTAAGCTGGATGCTACAGGGCAAAGATGGGTGGCCGCTTTGGCTAGCTATGACTTCAGCATTCAATACCGATCAGGGAGAAGCAATGTAGATGCAGATGCATTGTCCAGGCGTCCACAGGCACCAGGAGTTGCTGTGATACCCACAGATGGAGTGAGGGCTATTTGCAGTGTGAGTCGCCGGGAGCCAGAGTCCCATGGGAGTCTTCATGGATGTGCTGCAGAAGCTTTGGGCCTGCCCCCTGAATGCGTGCCTTCTGCTTCAGTGAACTATATTGCGTTGGACCAATCTCCTTTGCCCATGCTCAATGCAGCGGACTGGCAGGAAGCCCAGCTGCAAGATATTGACATTCGTGATACACTACTTGCCAAAAGGGAGGGGCGAAGCCCAGCTGTGGTTGTCCCACCTAACCCGGAGGGTAAACTACTATTGAGAGAATGGACCAAACTGAAACTGATTCAGGGAGTGCTACACCGAGTGACCACAGACCCGTTACAAAAGCAACGAGCACAGCTAGTGCTGCCAAAAGAGTACAGAGCCCTGGCCATGAGGGCCCTGCATGATGACTTTGGACATTTAGGGATGGAGAGGACCCTGGAACTTCTTCGTAGTAGGTTCTATTGGCCTCGGATGGCTGAAGATGTTCGCAGGAAATGTGAGACCTGCGCTCGATGTGTTAAAAGGAAAACTCTGCCCACGCGGGCTGCATATCTGAAGAACATCACCAGCAACAAACCTCTGGAGCTGGTATGCATTGATTTCTTGTCTTTAGAAGTAGACAAGAGAAATATTGGGAACATTCTAGTAGTGACTGACCATTATACGCGATATGCGCAGGCATATCCCACACGTGATCAGAGGGCCACCACTGTTGCTCGAGTACTGTGGGAGAAATATTTCTCAGTTTATGGATTTCCAACCCGGATACACTCGGATCAGGGGCGGGACTTTGAGAGTCACCTTCTGAAGGAGGTGCTGAGGATAGCAGGAATTAAAAAGTCTAGGACAACGCCTTATCACCCTCAAGGTGATCCACAGCCAGAGAGGTTCAACCGAACCCTATTAGATATGTTGGGGACTTTGCGGCCAGAGCAGAAGGCAACCTGGAGCCAACATGTCGCATTTCTGGTGCACGCCTACAATGCCACAAAGAATGATGCTACAGGAGTCACCCCATATCTCTTAATGTTTGGGCGAGAACCAAGATTACCCATAGACCTGTGCTTTGGTGTATCAGAGGATGGAGATAGCTATGAAACTCATCAGCAATATGTATCCCGACTGAGAGAAAAGCTGCGGGATGCTTATCACTTAGCTACATCTGCGGCTCGGAAGAACGCAGACCGGAACAAACATCGATATGATGCTAGGGTACGTCTGCAAGAACTCCAGCCGGGGGACAGAGTCCTGCTGCGAAATTTGGGTATTACTGGCAAACACAAGATAGCTGACAGATGGAAGGCAGTACCTTACTTGGTGATGGAAAAGCTAGGAGACCTGCCGGTCTACAAGATCAAACCTGAAGATGGTCCAGGGCAGACAAAGACAGTGCATAGAAACCTTTTGCTCCCTGTGGGGGAATTGGTAGACACCCCGTATGAGAGGGGCCACAACAAGGCAACCGGGCGGAACGAAGGTGCTGGACCAAAGCTGCCCTCCAACATGGACAGCCAGCCCCCTGTAGCTAACCTACCCCTATGCAGCACATGCGAGAGTGAGTCTGAGGAGGAAGACACAACCATGGTGTATCCTGGGATGGAGACAAGATCTCAGTCTCGATCAGCATCAAAAGAGAGCTCCTCCTCTTCCGCCCTAAACCCCATGGCAGAAGTATTTAGGCCCATTCCTGACACCCCTGGGCCACTGGTGGGACCCCCATGTGATGACACACACAGGTTATTGGACAGTGGAGACATACAGGTGGAGGATGTCCTGGGCACCTTGGACCCTCCACTGTTAGAACTAGAACTGCAGGGGCCTATGCCAATAGCTGAGGGGCCCTCAAAGGAAACCTCTCCATCCATCGTTCAAGAGGCTGTCCCCCCTACCACGGCAACAGAGATTCTCAATAGACGAGACAGGGTAATAAGACCAGTAAAACGGTTGACTTATGATGCACCTGGGGTGACTAGTGAGGAACCAATATGTTTAGCACACAGGCTTGTGGAAGCTAAAGTGGGCTATCTGAGGCCCTTTGGAGGGATCCAGTGAGTTGGTATAATAGGGAGTGTGATTTGTCGGGACGACAAATTCTTGGCTGGGGGGAGGATGTAAGCAGAGTCAGGATGAGCTCTAC
>NW_020706179.1:0-1430 GCF_002925995.2 Terrapene triunguis
ATTCTTGGCTGGGGGGAGGATGTAAGCAGAGTCAGGATGAGCTCTACCCTGACATCTGGTGGTGAATTATGGCGAGTGTGGAAAAGAACTCCAGGGGCGGATCTTGTTTGCATAGGCCCACCCACACGCATAGCATGAGCCCACAGCAACCGAAAGTGGTTACTTTGGCTGGTGTGGGATCCCCAGTTTCTCTGTTATTGGGGCAGGAAGAATAAAGTTTTGTTACCCTGATTCTGTGAATCAAGGCCAGTGGAACTGTTGTATGACAGAAGGACTGAGTGAATCCTTCACCATTACCTAAGTAGCATTTGCTTGTCAAGGGGCATGGGTTACAAAACCCAGTGAATTGAGAGAGGATGGGGACAGGTATTTGTACCCGATGGTATGGGCCCCCTCTGAGGGTTTGAAGCACCAATTGCACCGCCTCCTCTCTCCACTGTTGAATGTCAGAGCTAACTTTGATTCCCTTAGGAGTCTAGTTACAGGCTGCTGAGCTGAATTCACTTTGGGCCAATGGTGCACCAGCACTGGGGCTCCCCTACTATACTATGAGCTGAAATCACTAAGAGCTGAAATCACAAAAGAGCTGATGTTATTAAGAGCTGAGATCACTGAGTGCTGTGTTAACTAGTGGGGGAGCCTGAAGCTATATTGCTCAGCAGCTGGCGGAGCAATTTGTGGGGACGACTGGAGGAGCAGTGAGCGGCGTGGAGCCTTGCGGGGCCGGTTGGAGTGGCCCAAGGAATAGCGAGCGGAGCTGTTTGCGGGGACGGCTGGAACGGCTCACAGGTCGGTGAGCGGAGCGGAGCGGAGCAGCTTGTAGAGCGGAGCAGTTCGTGGGACGACAGAAAGTGGACTGGCTTGTGGTAAAGGCTGCGGCGGAACCCCCACGGAGAAACAGACGGCTGGCCAGCCTTGGATCACGTAAGGTGCCCCTTAACACCCTGCGTGCCCCCCCCTTTTTTACTCTGGGGCTGCACTGACCAGGGACAGAGACTTTGGGGGTTGTTGGACTTTTGGGACTTTGGGGGTTGCTGGACCCAAGAGACTTTGGGGGTGTTGGACTTTGGGGACTCTGGGTGATTTTTGGGTTGCTGGATTCAAGAACCAAAGGGAAAGGACACAGCCCAATTTGCTGGGGTGGGTTTTGCTCATGGTTTGTGTTATGAATCCTGTTTGTGGTGTTTTTTCCAATTTTATGCTGATGTCGTTTACCTCATGTTATTAAACATTTTCTGCTACACTCAGACTCCGTGCTTGCGAGAGGGGAAGTATTGCCTCTTAGAGGTACCCAGGGGGGTGGTATGTAATTGTCCCAGGTCACTGGGTGGGGGCTCGAGCCGGTTTTGCATTGTGTTATTGAAACGGAACCCCTAGATACAGAACCCGGCCCTTGTTGCTGCCAACTTAGATGGGCAGAAGGGTTACAT
>NW_020706180.1:0-5973 GCF_002925995.2 Terrapene triunguis
CTTGTGATGGTGGCAGCGGACCAAAGCTAAGCTGGTAGATAAGCTTAGGAGTCCTCATGCAGGCCCCCACTCTTGTACCCTAAAGTTCAAAGTGGGGATACAGCCTTGACATGGTGGCACAGCGGTGGAGATCGTTTTAGACCCAAAAGCCAGTAAGAGATTTTTTTTTTTCCCTTCTAGCTGCTTGGAAAGCAGAGCTGAAAGGTAGATGCATATCTTATCTCTCCTTGCCTGAGGGCAGAGGTGTTAAGTTTTTTTTAACAAGGGGCTTTGTTAAGAGAAGGGTTCAAAGGGAGCAAACTTTGACTGACTGGTAAAGATAATTTACAAGTTGAATTGTTTTTTTTTTCTTTTTACATCCTCGGAAGTAGCTAGTTAGAAAGTCTCTGTTAACTCAGCAGCAGCCAGAGCTAAGTACATCCCAGTTTCAGTCAACTGCAGAGGGGTGTGACCCAGCACAAGAAAACAGGAAAATGACTACCAAAGAAGAAAAAGCTAAAGAGGAGGCCCACAAGAGAGCTATGGAGCTGAAAGAAAAAGAGATAGAGCTGAGAGACAGAGAAGAGAAAGCCAAAGAGGAGGCCCACAAGAGAGAGATGGAGCTGAAAGAAAAAGAGATGGAGCTAGAAAAAGCCAAAGAGGAGGCGAGAGAAAAAGAAAGGAAGCATGAACTGGAAGCAGCAAGGACTAGGCAGGATGCATCAGACCATCCTAGCAACTCCTCTCCAGGTACCACTTCCCATCCCAGGAAATTCCCCACCTACAAGGCAGGCGATGATACTGAGGCCTTCTTAGAAAATTTTGAAAGGGCCTGCCTTGGATACAGCATCCCTCCACCCCAGTACATGGTAGAGCTGAGACCGCAGCTCAGTAGACCCTTAGCAGAGGTGGCGGCTGAAATGCCTAAGGAACACATGAACAGTTATGAACTTTTTAAAAACAAGGCCAGAATCAGAATGGGGCTAACACCTGAGCATGCCCGTCGGCGGTTCAGAGCCCTAAGGTGGAAACCTGATGTGTCATTTACCCGACATGCCTACCACATTGGAAAAAATTGGGATGCCTGGATATCAGGAGCAAATGTTAAATCTACGGAAGAGTTGCCCTTCCTATTGCAAATGGAGCAGTTTTTAGAGAGTGTTCCTGAGGAAATAGAAAGGTACATCCTAGATAGGAATCCCAAAACTGTAACCGAGGCGGGGGAGATTGGAGCCAAATGGGTGGAGGTGACAGAAAAGAAAAAAACCAGTAGCAGTTGGAGCGAATATCAGAAGGGGCAAGCCGAAACAAAACCTTACCACCGGGGACAACCCAAGGCCCCACCCACATCCCAAGGGAAACCCCAGACGCCTTCTCACCCCACCCCACCAGTCTCCACCAACCAACATCGCCCCGGTGATACCTTAGCAGGGCGATGTTTTAAATGTAATGAACTGGGGCATATAAAGGCTCACTGCCCCAAGAACCCCAACCGACTACAGTTGATTACACCCCAATCACACCAAAGATCCCCAGACCCAGATGCCTCTCTCATACCCTCGGAGCGAAGGGAAACCTTGAGAGTGGGCGGAAAGAAGGTTATCGCTTGGAGGGATACTGGGGCACAAGTGTCAACTATCCACCAATCCCTAGTGGACCCCAAACTCATCAACCCGGAGGCTACAGTGACAATTCAACCCTTCGTGTCACAGTCTGTAACCTTGCCTACAGCCCAGTTGCATGTCCAGTACAAGGGCTGGGCAGGAATGTGGACTTTTGCAGTCTATGACAATTATCCCATCCCCATGCTACTGGGGGAAGACTTGGCCAACCATGTGAAGCTAGCCAAGAGGGTGGGAATAGTCACCCGCAGCCAGGCTAAGCAAGCTTTCACCCCCATCCCTGTTCCTGAGCTGTCCCCCAGGGCCCCGTCTGTGTTACCGGAGACCCAAACACCGGTGGTGGAACCGGATCCCCTGCCAACGACTGCAACAGCCGTAGTGGATCAAATCCCAGAGACCCAGTCAAAGCCAGTCCCAGAACCGGAACTGGCAACGCAACCAGCACCAGAACCATTGCCAGCACTGAGTCCAGCGCTTGCAAACCCGTCTACAACTCCAATGCCAGAGGGCACCAGCGAGCCTGAACTGGCGGAAGCAGCAGATAACCCTACCCAAGAGGCTCAGCCAGAGCCTGAAATACCACCTAGTGCACCAGCGGACAGCGGTTCACAGTCAATGGAAACAGCCCCAGCACCTGCATCGCTTCCAGGGACCAAGCCCCAGTCCACAGTCCAAGGAGGAACTGATGTCTCCAGCATCAAGGGAACAGTTCCAGGCCGAGCAGGAAGCAGATGACAGCCTTCAGAAAGCTTGGGCGGCGGCGCGGAGCACCCCACCGCCTCTCAGCTCTTCTAACCGATCCCGGTTTGTTGTAGAAAAAGGACTTTTATACAAGGAGACTCTTTCTGGTGGGCACCAGGAAGACTGGCATCCTCAAAGACAGTTGGTAGTTCCCACTAAGTATCGGGTAAAGCTCTTGAGCTTAGCCCATGATCATCCCAGTGGCCATTCTGGGGTGAACAGAACCAAAGACCGGTTGGGGAAGTCCTTCCACTGGGAGGGAATGGGCAAGGACGTTGCTAATTATGTCCGGTCTTGTGAGGTGTGCCAACGAGTGGGAAAGCCCCAAGACCAGGTTAAAGCCCCTCTCCAGCCACTACCCATAATTGAGGTCCCATTTCAGCGAGTAGCTGTGGATATTCTGGGTCCTTTCCCAAAGAAGACACCCAGAGGAAAGCAGTACGTACTGACTTTCATGGATTTTGCTACCCGATGGCCGGAAGCTGTACCCTTAAGCAACACCAAGGCTAAAAGTGTGTGCCAGGCATTAGCAGACATTTTTGCCAGGGTAGGTTGGCCCTCCGACATCCTTACAGATTCGGGAACTAATTTCCTGGCAGGGAACATGAAAAACCTGTGGGAAGCTCACGGGGTGAATCACTTGGTTGCCACCCCTCATCACCATCAAACCAATGGTCTGGTGGAGAGGTTTAATGGAACTTTGGGGGCCATGATACGTAAATTCGTAAATGAACACTCCAATGATTGGGACCTAGTGTTGCAGCAGTTGCTTTTTGCCTACAGGGCTGTACCACATCCCAGTTTAGGGTTTTCACCATTTGAACTTGTGTATGGCCGCGAGGTTAAGGGGCCATTACAGTTGGTGAAGCAGCAATGGGAGGGGTTTACGCCTTCTCCAGGAACTAACATTCTAGACTTTGTAAGCAACCTACAAAACACCCTCCGACACTCTTTAGCCCTTGCTAAAGAAAACCTAAAGGATGCTCAGGAAGAGCAAAAGGCCTGGTATGATAAACATTCCAGAGAACGGTCCTTCAAAGTAGGAGACCAAGTCATGGTCTTAAAGGCGCTCCAGGCCCATAAAATGGAAGCGTCGTGGGAAGGACCATTCACGGTCCAGGAGCGCCTAGGAGCTGTTAACTATCTCATAGCCTCCCCCACCTCCAACATAAAGCCTAAGGTATACCATGTTAATTCTCTTAAGCCCTTTTATTCCAGAGAATTAAACGTTTGCCAGTTTACAGCCCAGGAAACAGATGACGCGGAGTGGCCTGCAGGTGTCTACTACGAAGGAACAAGGAATGGTGGCGTGGAAGAGGTGAACCTCTCCACGACCCTGGGACGTCTGCAGCGACAGCAGATCAAGGAGCTGTGCACAAGCTTTGCACCGATTTTCTCAGCCACTCCAGGATGGACCGAACGGGCATACCACTCCATTGACACAGGTAATGCTCACCCAATTAGAACCCCACCCTACCGGGAGTCACCTCATGCCCAAACTGCTATACAAAGGGAGATCCAGGACATGCTACAGATGGGTATAATCCGCCCCTCTACCAGTGCATGGGCATCTCCAGTGGTTCTAGTTCCCAAACCAGATGGGGAAATACGCTTTTGCGTGGACTACCGTAAGCTAAATGCGGTAACTCGTCCTGACAACTATCCAATGCCACGCACAGATGAGCTATTAGAGAAATTGGGACATGCCCAATTCATCTCTACTTTAGACTTAACCAAGGGGTACTGGCAAGTACCACTAGATGAACCCGCTAAGGAAAGGTCCGCCTTCGTCACCCAGGCAGGGGTGTATGAATTCAATGTACTCCCTTTCGGGTTGCGAAATGCACCCGCCACCTTCCAAAGACTTGTAGATGGTCTCCTAGCGGGATTGGGAGAATCTGCAGTTGCCTACCTCGATGATGTGGCCATTTTTTCTGATTCATGGACAGAACACCTGGAGCACCTGGGAAAAGTCTTCGAGCGCATCTGACAGGCAGGACTAACTGTTAAGGCTAAAAAGTGTCAAATAGGCCAAAACAGAGTGACGTACCTGGGGCACCAGGTGGGTCAAGGAACTATAAATCCCCTACTGGCCAAAGTGGATGCTATCCAAAAGTGGCCGGTTCCAAAGTCAAAGAAACAGGTCCAATCCTTCTTAGGCTTGGCCGGATATTATAGGCGATTTGTACCACACTACAGCCAAATCGCCGCCCCGCTGACAGACCTAACCAGAAAGAAACAGCCAAATGCAGTTCAGTGGACTAATAAGTGTCAAAAGGCCTTTAACCAGCTTAAGGCAACACTCATGTCTGACCCTGTGCTAAGGGCCCCAGACTTTGACAAACCGTTCCTAGTAACCACAGATGCGTCCGAGCGAGGCGTGGGTGCAGTTTTAATGCAGGAAGGACCGGATCAAGAATTCCATCCTGTCGTGTTTCTCAGCAAAAAACTGTCTGAGAGGGAAAGTCACTGGTCAATCAGCGAAAAGGAATGCTACGCCATTGTGTACGCGCTGGAAAAGCTACGCCCATATGTTTGGGGACGGCGTTTCCAACTACAAACAGACCATGCTGCGCTACAGTGGCTTCATACCGCCAAGGGAAATAACAAAAAACTTCTTCGATGGAGTTTAGCTCTCCAAGATTTTGATTTTGAAATACAACACATTTCGGGAGCTTCTAACAAAGTGGCTGATGCACTCTCCCGGGAAAGTTTCCCAGAGTTAACTGGTTAACAATTGTTCTTGGAATAAAACATATTGTTAGTTTTTATATAATCAGTAGTATGTCTAAAGGTACATGTGTCTTATTAACTCTGTTTTCTCCTAGAACTCCAGGAAGAAATCACAGCCAGTGTGGAACCGAACATCCAACACTATCTGTGATTTGGGGGGCGTGTCATAACTATAAAGGGAAGGGTAACAGCTCTCTGTGTACAGAGACTCCAAATCCTTTTACCTGTAAAGGGTTAAGAAGCTCGGGTAACCTGGCTGACACCTGACCCAAGGACCAATAAGGAGACAAGATACTTTCAAATCTTGGGGGGGGAAAGGCTTTTGTGTGTGCTCTTTGTTTTAAGGGGTGGTTCGCTCTTGGGACTGAGAGGGACCAGACATCAATCCAGGTTCTCCCCATCTTTCTAAACAAGT
Organism: Terrapene triunguis; assembly: GCF_002925995.2. Taxonomy (NCBI): domain Eukaryota; kingdom Metazoa; phylum Chordata; order Testudines; family Emydidae; genus Terrapene; species Terrapene triunguis. The sequence goes on from NW_020706180.1 coordinate 5,491, forward strand.
CTCTCCTATTTCAAACTTGTAAGTAAAAAGCCAGGCAAGGCGTCTTAGATTTACTTTGTTTTCTCAACTTGTAAATGTACCTTTTTACCAGAGTGTGTATCTTTGTTTGCTGTACTTTGAACCTAAGACAGAGGGGGGTCCTCTGAGCTCTTTAAGTTTGATTACCCTGTAAAGTATTTTCCATACTGATTTTACAGAGATGATTTTTACCTTTTTCTTTAATTAAAAGCCTTCTTTTTTAAGAACCAGATTGATTTCTCCTTGTTTTAAGATCCAAGGGGGTTTGGATCTGTATTCACCAGGTGTTGGTGAAAGGAGGGTGGGAGGAAGGGGGGGGATGGTTAATTTCTCCTTGTTTTAAGATCCAAGGGGGTTTGGATCTGTGTTCACCAGGGAATTGGTGAAAGGTTTCTCAAGGCTTCCCAGGGAGGGAATTCTTGTGATGGTGGCAGCGGACCAAAGCTAAGCTGGTAGATAAGCTTA
>NW_020706181.1:0-2992 GCF_002925995.2 Terrapene triunguis
TGTTCTCTTCCTTCTCCCTGTGTCTGTTTCCTCTCTCTCATCCTCCCTGCCCTGTATCGCTTCCTCAGCATTGTTCTCTTCCTTCTCCCTGTGTCTTGTTTTGCCCTTCCCTCAAAACTTTGCTCTATCAGTAGTGCTTTTCAAACTCATCCTATCAATCTTGCCCCTCGACATTTAATAGCCAGAGAGAGAGAGAGATCAAAAGGTGGTGGCGGGGAGGTACCCATTGTTCAATGGCAGTGCACAGGTGAGAAATCAACCTCTCTCCCTGTAGCTACAGGGAAATAGTTGCCCCTCGTTTGGGGTCTGCATTCTCCTATTAATCTCCAGTTGTCTATCTGATAACTTTGAATGCTCATATTTGCTCATACTGTTGCAAAGTAGAGAAGAAGCCCTCTCTCTGTCCCCTACCCCTGGCTGCAGCAAAGGTTTGGGTCTGGGGAGTTATGTGGGGGGGAGGAGGTCTGCTACTCAACCTTTCTCTGCCCTAGCATCCTGGCTTTGGTACCAATAGTGAAAAAAGCTGGCCACACTTTGTTGTGTTTGCTCTGCAGCTATGAATAGTTACAGAGCCTCTGGAGCAGACTGCAGATTTAGGAATACATCACTGCATTAGTTTATATTTAGTTCACATTTAGTGTGTTATACTTTCAACCGTAAAAGCTAGAAACTTAACAGAAAGCTTCGAGTATGTAGAAGTTTTTGTTGCTCACTGTGGGAAAGTCAGTTTTTCAAACTCCGGTCACTTTTCAAGTTAGGCTTGCTCTTTCAGAATTGGTCCTGAAAACCAGTGTTGTACACATAATGTGACTTTGACAGGAAAGAGAAAAAACACATCCAGGATGCAGATTTTATGTGTAATACCATTTGCCTTCTCTGTTAATGTGGATAACTGGTTAGAACAGAAGTCTGATCGGCGGGACTCCTGGAGTCTGTTTCCCATCTCTGTCATGTCTGCAGATGTACTAGTTACCTTCTTACCCTGTATTCCTATCTTGCTAAGAGAGTCTACATATCACTCTTAAATTCTTAGACAAATTGTTGGAATAAGTTAGTGTTGAATTTTTAAAAATAATTACTAAAAACATCATACTTAGGTAGAATGTTATTTCATTAAGAGCAAAATCTTCATACCAAGAAGCAGGGCTGGAAAAATCCACTTGCCAAGATTGAGTAGCAATCTTTTCTGGGCAAGTACCATGATTTTATTTTTGTAAGTTTCTAGTTACTGTGGTTGTAAACTAGCTTTCCTAGTATGAACTGACTGCAAACCAATGTTCTGTTGAATCTGTTGAGACAGAAGTACCAGTTCATCCCTACTCTGATGCTGAGCCCAGTGCAGGGACCAAGAAAAAGGAGACAATGCACCATCACAAATCTGGGGCTGTCAGGGTCTGCTTTGGCTCCTGGTACAGTAGAGTAGCCTCAGGGACAGCTCTAACTAATTTGCAATTTAGCTGCAACTCTGGACTGTTGTGGTGACTAGGATGTAGGACTACGCCCTACCCCAGGCTTGCCTTCTGTGCCAGGGAATCCTATTGGGGCAAGGAGGCTTCTGGTTATGTTGTTATAAGAAAAACGGCCAGGTATAAGGAGAACTTACAGTTACTTTGTGTTCACTTTATGCCTGGTACAGCTATGCAAAGTGGATGAAGAGTAGCAGTTAATTGCTCGCAGAGAATCTGAAATAATCGCTATGAAAGGGATAAACTCTGTCTTGCATTGGAGAGTATTGCATTTGCACAGCAACGGGATATCCGTTTTGATGGAGATAGTGACATCTGTGCAGAGAGACTGTTTCAGTGCTGTCACTGCTTTTCAGGTGGTGGGAGAAAGCCAGCTATTTCTGCTGTGGTGTACAGATGCCATTGTTTTGGTAAAGATGCCTTGGAAGAGGGGCCTCCCACCTGTTCTCTGTGGAGGAGGTGGTACAGTGGAGAATGCCACCACCAAGAGCAGGGGTTCTTAACTTTTTTCTAAGGCCCACCCCCACCCCAAACGTGCTATTAAAAACTCCATGGCCCACCTGTGCCCCAGCAACTCTTTTTCTGCATATCCAGTAGATTAAAAACCAGGGCTGGCATTAGGGAGTAGCAAGCAGGGCAGTTGCCTGGGACCCCACACCACAGGGGGCCCGCAAAGTTAAGTTGCTCAAGCTTCGGCTTCGGCCCAGGGCAGTGGGGCTCGGGCTTCAGCCCCAGGCCCCAGTGAGTCTAACACCGGCCCTGCTCTCTGGTTTATTTTGGCGGACCTGAAACCTGCTTGCGGCCCCACCCAGTGGGCCCCGGACCCTTGGTTGAGAACCACTGCCCTGGAGTAGGTGTCCAAATTACTTCCGTATGTGTCTTCAGCTCTTGCCATTCCAGCAGATGACTGTGGACTTGTGTGTTTTTCAAAAACTATCAAGTAGCATGAACTCTAAAATAATAAATCTTTCTTACTGTTACACAGCACTATTATTAAAATCTTTTGTTAAATCCCAAAAGTCATAGACCTTTTTTTTACATTCAATTTCCAGGAATCTCTTCCCCACTCCCAACCCAAATTATAAATGAAGGCACAAGATATCAGTAAGAATCAATATTGCTACAGGAAATTAAATAACTTCAGCATTAAGCAGGTTATTTTATTTTGACAACATGATAAGAGTCAGCAAATTCAAAGTCTGACTTCAGGCTTATGAATTCTGTGTAGGTATTCTGTCTTGAGTGCGTCACCATGAAGTACGAGGACACATTTATATACATTTGCCTGGCTTTTATTAAATCATAGCCGTTCTAGTATTTAACCTTGCAAAATTCTATTGATCTGTTGCCCAGGGGCAAGCGAGTATTTTAGGTAAGCAAGTAAAATACCATTAGTTTTTTCATTGCCATTATTAAGATGAATACACAAGTAAATTTTGTATTTGGACCATCATATTTTTGATTACTTTTGCATGGTCAATTTAAATATTTGATTGCATTTGGAAGTACAATAATCATTGCACACT
>NW_020706182.1:0-2946 GCF_002925995.2 Terrapene triunguis
CCCTGTATCTCTTCCTCAGCATTGTTCTCTTCCTTCTCCCTGTGTCTTGGTTTGCCTTTCCCTCAAAACTTTGCTCTATCAGTAGTGCTTTTCAAACTCATCCTATCAATCTTGCCCCTCGACATTTAATAGCCAGAGAGAGATCAAAAGGTGGTGGCGGGGAGGTACCCATTGTTCTGGCAGTGCACAGGTGAGAAATCAACCTCTCTCCCTGTAGCTACAGGGAAATAGTTGCCCCTCGTTTGGGGTCTGCATTCTCCTATTAATCTCCAGTTGTGTATCTGATAACTTTGAAATACTTTGAATGCTCATATTTGCTCATACTGTTGCAAAGTAGAGAAGAAGCCCTCTCTCTGTCCCCTAGCCCTGGCTGCAGCAAAGGTTTGTGTCTGGGGAGTTATGTGAGGGGGAGGAGGTCTGCTACTCAACCTTTCTCTGCCCTAGCATCCTGGCTTTGGTGGCAGGGTACCAATAGTGAAAAAAGCTGGCCACGCTTTGTTGTGTTTGCTCTGCAGCTATGAATAGTTACAGAGCCTCTGGGGCAGACTGCAGATTTAGGAATACATCACTGCATTAGTTTGTATTTAGTTCACATTTAGTGTGTTATACTTTCAACCGTAAAGGATAGAAACTTAACAGAAAGCTTTGAGTATGTAGAAGTTTTTGTTGCTCACTATGGGAAAGTCAGTTTTTCAAACTCCGGTCACTTTTCAAGTTAGGCTTGCTCTTTCAGAATTGGTCCTGAAAACCAGTGTTGTACACATAATGTGACTTTGACAGGAAAGAGAAAAAACACATCCAGGATGCAGATTTTATGTGTAATACCATTTGCCTTCTCTGTTAATGTGGACAACTGGTTAGAACAGAAGTCTGATCGGCGGGACTCCTGGAGTCTGTTTCCCATCTCTGTCATGTCTGCAGATGTACTACTTACCTTCTTACCCTGTATTGCTATCTTGCTAAGAGAGTCTACATATCACTCTTAAATTCTTAGACAAATTGTTGGAATAAGTTAGTGTTGAATTTTTAAAAATAATTACTAAAAACATCATACTTAGGTAGAATGTTATTTCATTAAGAGCAAAATCTTCATACCAAGAAGCAGGGCTGGAAAAATCCACTTGCCAAAATTGAGTAGCAATCTTTTCTGGGCAAGTACCATGATTTTATTTTTGTAAGTTTCTAGTTACTGTGGTTGTAAACTAGCTTTCCTAGTATGAACTGACTGCAAACCAATGTTGTGTTGAATCTGTTGAGACAGAAGTACCAGTTCATCCCTACTCTGATGCTGAGCCCAGTGCAGGGACCAAGAAAAAGGAGACAATGCACCATCACAAATCTGGGGCTGTCAGGGTCTGCTTTGGCTCCTGGTACAGTAGAGTAGCCTCAGGGACAGCTCTAACTAATTTGCAATTTAGCTGCAACTCTGGACTGTTGTGGTGACCAGGATGTAGGACTACGCCCTACCCCAGGCTTGCCTTCTGTGCCAGGGAATCCTATTGGGGCAAGGAGGCTTCTGGTTATGTTGTTATAAGAAAAACGGCCAGGTATAAGGAGAACTTACAGTTACTTTGTGTTCACTTTATGCCTGGTACATCTGTGCAAAGTGGATGAAGAGTAGCAGTTAATTGCTCGCAGAGAATCTGAAATAATCGCTATGAAAGGGATAAACTCTGTCTTGCATTGGAGAGTATTGCATTTGCACAGCAACGGGATATCAGTTTTGATGGAGATACAGTGACATCTATGCAGAGAGACTGTTTCAGTGCTGTCACTGCTTTTCAGGTGGTGGGAGAAAGCCAGCTATTTCTGCTGTGGTGTACAGATGCCATTGTTTTGGTAAAGATGCCTTGGAAGAGGGGCCTCCCACCTGTTCTCTGTGGAGGAGGTGGTACAGTGGAGAATGCCACCACCAAGAGCAGGGGTTCTTAACCTTTTTCTAAGGCCCACCCTCCACCCCAAACATGCTATAAAAACTCCATGGCCCACCTGTGCCCCAGCAACTCTTTTTCTGCATGTCCAGTAGATTAAAAACCAGGGCTGGCATTAGGGAGTAGCAAGCAGGGCAGTTGCCTGGGACCCCACACCACAGGGGGCCCACAAAGTTAAGTTGCTCAAGCTTCGGCCCAGGGCAGTGGGGCTCGGGCTTCAGCCCCAGGCCCCAGTGAGTCTAACACCGGCCCTGCTCTCTGGTTTATTTTGGCGGACCTGAAACCTGCTTGCGGCCCCCCCAGTGGGCCCCGGACCCTTGGTTGAGAACCACTGCCCTGGAGTAGGGTCCAAATTACTTCCATATGTGTCTTCAGCTCTTGCCATTCCAGCAGATGACTGTGGACTTGTGTGTTTTTCAAAAACTGCCAAGTAGCATGAACTCTAAAATAATAAATCTTTCTTACTGTTACACAGCACTGTTATTAAAATCTTTTGTTAAATCCCAAAAGTCATAGACCTTTTTTTTACATTCAATTTCCAGGAATCTCTTCCCCACTCCCAACCCAAATTATAAATGAAGGCACAAGATATCAGTAAGAATCAATATTGCTACAGAAAATTAAATAACTTCAGCATTAAGCAGGTTATTTTATTTTGACAAACTGATAAGAGTCAGCAAATTCAAAGTCTGACTTCAGGCTTATGAATTCTGTGTAGGTATTCTGTCTTGAGTGCGTCACCATGAAGTACGAGGACACATTTATATACATTTGCCTGGCTTTTATTAAATCATAGCCTTTCTAGTATTTAACCTTGCAAAATTCTATTGATCTGTTGCCCGGGGCAAGTGAGTATTTTAGGTAAGCAAGTAAAATACCATTAGTTTTTTCATTGCCATTATTAAGATGAATACACAAGTAAATTTTGTATTTGGACCATCATATTTTTGATTATTTTTGCATGGTCGATTTAAATATTTGATTGCATTTGGAAGTACAATAATCATTGCACACT
>NW_020706183.1:0-5734 GCF_002925995.2 Terrapene triunguis
TTACAGGGTAATCAAACTTAAAGAGCTCAGAGGACCCCCCTCTGTCTTAGGTTCAAAGTACAGCAAACAAAGATACACACTCTGGTAAAAAGGTACATTTACAAGTTGAGAAAACAAAGTAAATCTAAGACGCCTTGCCTGTCTTTTTACTTACTAGTTTGAAATAGGAGAGACTTGTTTAGAAAGATGGGGAGAACCTGGATTGATGTCTGGTCCCTCTCAGTCCCCAGAGCGAACCACCCCTTAAAACAAAGAGCACACACAAAAGCCTTTCCCCCCCCAAGATTTGAAAGTATCTTGTCTCCTTATTGGTCCTTCGGGTCAGGCGTCAGCCAGGTTACCCGAGCCTCTTAACCCTTTACAGGTAAAAGGATTTGGAGTCTCTGTACACAGAGAGCTGTTACCCTTCCCTTCATAGTTATGACACGCCCCCCAAATCACAGATAGTGTTGGACGTTCGGTTCCACACTGGCTGTGATTTCTTCCTGGAGTTTTAGGAGAAAACAGAGTTAATAAGACATACTACTGATTATATAAAAACTAACAATGTTTCATTCCAAGAACAATTGTTAACCAGTTAACTCTGGGAAACTTTCCCGGGAGAGTGCATCAGCCACTTTGTTAGAAGCTCCCGAAATGTGTTGTATTTCAAAATCAAAATCTTGGAGAGCTAAACTCCACCGAAGAAGTTTTTTGTTATTTCCCTTGGCGGTATGAAGCCACTGTAGCGCAGCATGGTCTGTTTGTAGTTGGAAACGCCGTCCCCAAACATATGGGCGTAGCTTTTCCAGCGCGTACACAATGGCGTAGCATTCCTTTTCGCTGATTGACCAGTGACTTTCCCTCTCAGACAGTTTTTTGCTGAGAAACACGACAGGATGGAATTCTTGATCCGGTCCTTCCTGCATTAAAACTGCTCCCACGCCTCTCTCGGAAGCATCTGTGGTTACTAGGAACGGTTTGTCAAAGTCTGGGGCCCTTAGCACAGGGTCAGACATGAGTGTTGCCTTAAGCTGGTTAAAGGCCTTTTGACACTCATCAGTCCACTGAACTGCATTTGGCTGTTTCTTTCTGGTTAGGTCTGTCAGCGGGGCGGCGATTTGGCTGTAGTGTGGTACAAATCGCCTATAATATCCGGCCAAGCCTAAGAAGGATTGGACCTGTTTCTTTGACTTTGGAACCGGCCACTTTTGGATAGCATCCACTTTGGCCTGTAGGGGATTTATAGTTCCTTGACCCACCTGGTGCCCCAGGTACGTCACTCTGTTTTGGCCTATTTGACACTTTTTAGCCTTAACAGTTAGTCCTGCCTGTCGGATGCGCTCGAAGACTTTTCCCAGGTGCTCCAGGTGTTCTGTCCATGAATCAGAAAAAATGGCCACATCATCGAGGTAGGCAACTGCAGATTCTCCCAATCCCGCTAAGAGACCATCTACAAGTCTTTGGAAGGTGGCGGGTGCATTTCGCAACCCGAAAGGGAGTACATTGAATTCATACACCCCTGCCTGGGTGACGAAGGCTGACCTTTCCTTAGCGGGTTCATCTAGTGGTACTTGCCAGTACCCTTTGGTTAAGTCTAAAGTAGAGATGAATTGGGCATGTCCCAATTTCTCCAATAGCTCATCTGTGCGTGGCATTGGATAGTTGTCAGGACGAGTTACAGCATTTAGCTTACGGTAGTCCACGCAAAAGCGTATTTCCCCATCTGGTTTGGGAACTAGAACCACTGGAGATGCCCATGCACTGTTAGAGGGGCGGATTATACCCATCTGTAGCATGTCCTGGATCTCCCTTTGTATAGCAGCTTGGGCATGAGGTGACTCCCGGTAGGATGGGGTTCTAATTGGGTGAGCATTACCTGTGTCAATGGAGTGGTATGCCCGTTCGGTCCGTCCTGGAGTGGCTGAGAAAATCGGTGCAAAGCTTGTGCACAGCTCCTTGATCTGCTGTCGCTGCAGACGTCCCAGGGTCGTGGAGAGGTTCACCTCTTCCACGCCACCATTCCTTGTTCCTTCGTAGTAGACACCTGCAGGCCACTCCGCGTCATCTGTTTCCTGGGCTGTAAACTGGCAAACGTTTAATCCTCTGGAATAAAAGGGCTTAAGAGAATTAACATGGTATACCTTAGGCTTTATGTTGGAGGTGGGGGAGGCTATGAGATAGGTAACAGCTCCTAGGCGCTCCTGGACCGTGAATGGTCCTTCCCACGACGCTTCCATTTTATGGGCCTGGAGCGCCTTTAAGACCATGACTTGGTCTCCTACTTTGAAGGACCGTTCTCTGGAATGTTTATCATACCAGGCCTTTTGCTCTTCCTGAGCATTCTTTAGGTTTTCTTTAGCAAGGGCTAAAGAGTGTCGGAGGGTGTTTTGTAGGTTGCTTACAAAGTCTAGAATGTTAGTTCCTGGAGAAGGCGTAAACCCCTCCCATTGCTGCTTCACCAACTGTAATGGCCCCTTAACCTCGCGGCCATACACAAGTTCAAATGGTGAAAACCCTAAACTGGGATGTGGTACAGCCCTGTAGGCAAAAAGCAACTGCTGCAACACTAGGTCCCAATCATTGGAGTGTTCATTTATGAATTTACGTATCATGGCCCCCAAAGTTCCATTAAACCTCTCCACCAGACCATTGGTTTGATGGTGATGAGGGGTGGCAACCAAGTGATTCACCCCATGAGCTTCCCACAGGGTTTTCATGTTCCCTGCCAGGAAATTAGTTCCCGAATCTGTAAGGATGTCGGAGGGCCAACCTACCCTGGCAAAAATGTCTGCTAATGCCTGGCACACACTTTTAGTCTTGGTGTTGCTTAAGGGTACAGCTTCCGGCCATCGGGTAGCAAAATCCATGAAAGTCAGTACGTACTGCTTTCCTCTGGGTGTCTTCTTTGGGAAAGGACCCAGAATATCCACAGCTACTCGCTGAAATGGGACCTCAATTATGGGTAGTGGCTGGAGAGGGGCTTTAACCTGGTCTTGGGGCTTTCCCACTCGTTGGCACACCTCACAAGACCGGACATAATTAGCAACGTCCTTGCCCATTCCCTCCCAGTGGAAGGACTTCCCCAACCGGTCTTTGGTTCTGTTCACCCCAGAATGGCCACTGGAATGATCATGGGCTAAGCTCAAGAGCTTTACCCGATACTTAGTGGGAACCACCAACTGTCTTTGAGGATGCCAGTCTTCCTGGTGCCCACCAGAAAGAGTTCCCTTGTATAAAAGTCCTTGTTCTACAACAAACCGGGATCGGTTAGAAGAGCTGAGAGGCGGTGGGGTGCTCCGTGCCGCCGCCCAAGCTTTCTGAAGGCTGTCATCTGCTTCCTGCTCGGCCTGGAACTGTTGCCTTGATGCTGGAGACATCAGTTCCTCCTTGGACTGTGGACTGGGGCTTGGTCCCTCTGGAAGCGATGCAGGTGCTGGGACTGTTTCCATTGACTGTGAACCGCTGTCCGCTGGTGCACTATGTGGTATCTCAGGCTCTGGCTGAGCCTCTTGGGTAGGGTTATCTGCTGCTTCCGCCAGTTCAGGCTCGCTGGTGCCCTCTGGCATTGGAGTTGTAGACGGGTTTGCAAGCGCTGGACTCAGTGCCGGCAATGGTTCTGGTGCTGGTTGCGTTGCCAGTTCCGGTTCCGGGACTGGCTTTGGCTGGGTCTCTGGGATTGGATCCACTACGGCTGTTGCAGTCGTTGGCAGGGGATCCGGTTCCACCACCTGTGTTTGGGTCTCCGGTAACACCGACGGGGCTCTGGTGGACGGCTCAGGAACAGGGATGGGGGTGAAAGCTTGCTTAGCCTGGCTGCGGGTGACTATTCCCACCCTCTTGGCTAGCTTCACATGGTTGGCCAAGTCTTCCCCCAGCAGCATGGGGATGGGATAATTGTCATAGACTGCAAAAGTCCACATTCCTGCCCAGCCCTTGTACTGGACATGCAACTGGGCTGTAGGCAAGGTTACAGACTGTGACACGAAGGGTTGAATTGTCACTGTAGCCTCCGGGTTGATGAGTTTGGGGTCCACTAGGGATTGGTGGATAGTTGACACTTGTGCCCCAGTGTCCCTCCAAGCGATAACCTTCTTTCCGCCCACTCTCAAGGTTTCCCTTCGCTCCGAGGGTATGAGAGAGGCATCTGGGTCTGGGGATCTTTGGTGTGATTGGGGTGTAATGAACTGTAATCGGTTAGGGTTCTTGGGGCAGTGAGCCTTTATATGCCCCAGTTCATTACATTTAAAACATCGCCCTGCTAAGGTATCACCGGGGCGATGTTGGTTGATGGAGACTGGTGTGGTGGGGTGAGAAGGCGTCTGGGGTTTCCCTTGGGATGTGGGTGGGGCCTTGGGTTGTCCCCGGTGGTAAGGTTTTGTTTCGGCTTGCCCCTTCTGATATTCGCTCCAACTGCTACTAGCTTTTTTCTTTTCTGTCACCTCCACCCATTTGGCTCCAATCTCCCCCGCCTCGGTTACAGTTTTGGGCTTCCCATCTAGGATGTACCTTTCTATTTCCTCAGGAACACCCTCTAAAAACTGCTCCATTTTTACTAGGGAAAGCAGATCTTCCAGAGATTTAACATTTGCTCCTGATACCCAGGCATCACAATTTTTGTCAATGTGGTAGGCATGCCGGGTAAATGACACATCTGGTTTCCACCTTAGGGCTCTGAACCGCCGACGGGCATGCTCGGGTGTTAGCCCCATTCTGAGTCTGGCCTTGTTTTTAAAAAGTTCATAACTGTTCATGTGTTCCTTAGGCATTTCAGCCGCCACCTCTGCTAAGGGTCCACTGAGCTGCGGTCTCAGCTCTACCATGTACTGGGGTGGAGGGATGCTGTATCCAAGGCAGGCCCTTTCAAAATTTTCTAAGAAGGCCTCAGTATCATCGCCTGCCTTGTAGGTGGGGAATTTCCTGGGATGGGAAGTGGTACCTGGAGAGGAGTTGTTAGGATGGTCTGATGCATCCTGCCTAGTCCTTGCTGCTTCCAGTTCCATCTCTTTTTCTTTCAGCTCCATCTCTCTTTTATGGGCCTCCTGTTTGGCTTTTTCTTCTCTTTCATGGGCCTCCTGTTTGGCTTTTTCTTCTCTTTCATGGGCCTCCTGTTTGGCTTTTTCCAGCTCCATTTCTCTCTTGTGGGCCTCCTCTTTGGCTTTCTCTTCTCTGGCTCTCAGCTCCATCTCTCTCTTGTGGGCCCCCTCTTTGGCTTTCTCCAGCTCCATCTCTCTTTTGTGGGCCCCCTCTTTGGCTTTCTCTTCTCTGTCTCTCAGCTCTATCTCTTTTTCTTTCAGCTCCATAGCTCTCTTGTGGGCCTCCTCTTTAGCTTTTTCTTCTTTGGTAGTCATTTTCCTGGTTTTCCTGTGCTGGGTCACCCCCTCTGCAGTTGACTGAAACTGGGATGTACTTAGCTGTGGCTGCTGCTGAGTTAACAGAGACTTTCTAACAAGCTACTCCCGAGGATGTAAAAAGAAAAAAAAACAATTCAACTTGTAAATTGCCTTTACCAGTTCAAAGTTTGCTCACTGATTGAACCCTTCTCTTAACAAAGCCCCTTGTTAAAAAAAAACTTAACACCTCTGCCTTCAGGCAAGGAGAGATAAGATATGCATCTACCTTCAGCTCTGCTCTCCAAGCAGCTAGAAGGAAAAAAAAAATCTCTTACTGGCTTTTGGGTTAAAACGATCTCCACCGCTATGCCACCATGTCAAGGCTGGATCCCCACTTTGAACTTTAGGGTTCAAATGTAGGG
>NW_020706184.1:0-4223 GCF_002925995.2 Terrapene triunguis
TGGGTTCTTCCAGAGGGGAAGGTCTCTGGGCTGTTCCCCAACCCACATGGTGAATCTCTGAGGCAAGAAAATCTGCCAATAAGCGCAGGACCCACCAAGATAGAGGAGGAACTTTGTCACACTGGTGTCAGCAGTGGGTTCTTGGGGTGCACAGCACGGCGGAAGAAGGAGGATGATGATAAAAAAAAGGAGAGGGTTTATTTTTTTTCATCACAATGGATGACGTAGTGCGGGCACTGATACAAGCTACAGCGGCCCAGCAGGAGGCTACCCGTGTCCAGGCAGCCGCCCAACAGGAGGCAGTGCGGCTGCAGCAAGAGACTAATCGCCTGCTGATGTACCAGGCTGCTCAAGACCGAGCTATGTTGCGGGAACTGGTAAACCAGGTAAAGTCCCTTACAGAGCTGAATCGCGGCCATGATGGGACGCAGCTCATACGGGCCAGCCATTGGCTGTAGAAAATGACACGGGAGGATGATGTAGAGGCATACCTTCTGGCCTCTGAGAGGACAGCCCTACGGGAGGCCTGGCCTCGAGATCAGTGGTCTGGCATCCTTGCCCCATTCCTGTGTGGGGAGGCCCAGAAGGCCTACCATGATCTGCCTGAAGAGGCTGCGGCAGACTACCCCCAGCTGAAAGCAGAGATCCTGGCCAGATCTGGGGTAACGACAGCAGTGCGGGCCCAGCAGTATCACGGTTGGAGGTACCAGGAAGACAAAACCCCGCAGTCCCAATTGTATGACCTCATCCATCTCGCACGAAAGTGGTTGCAAACAGAGTCCGGAAGAGATACTAGCGGTTCTGGTCATCGACCGATACATGAGGGGACTACCACCAGACCTTCGTGCCTGGGTAAGCCAGAACGAACCCTCCACCTATGACGAGGTTGTCGCCCTGGTAGAGAGGCGAAGGACAGCGAGGGAGCTGACCCGACCAGTTAAGGAAGAGGCACCCCGGGTTAAACTAGCAGCACCAAGCCCTAAAGTTTGGGTGACTGGGCTACCAGGAGGGCCCAGGTGGAAAAAGAGAGAGGCTGAAGGCCCATCAGAGGCCACAAAGAGTCAGAGCACTGAGGGAGAAGTGGATCGTGATGTTAGACTGCCCAAACCAAGAGACCGGGAAATGCCTAGGGCTCCATGCAGATGTTATGCCTGCGGGCAGTGGGGACACACAGCTGCACAGTGTCCCAGTGCTGAGGAGCCTATGCAGTGTAACCTGGGGAACTGGGCAGATCCATGCTCCCTAATCCACCTTGTGGGGGTCTCACTAGCCCCACATATGTATACCAGACCAGTGAAACTAAATGGTGTAGGGACCACGGCACTGGTTGATTCGGGGAGTGCTATCACGCTTATCTCAGGGAAGCTTGTGAAGCGTAGTCAGCTGCTGCAGGCTAAACGTACGGGGATAACATGTGTCCATGGGACAGTTAGTTACTACCCCACCATCCCAGTAAAAATCGAGATCCGAGGGAACACTACTGAGGTAGCAGCAGGTGTAGTCCCTAAACTCCCATACCCAGTGCTCGTAGGGAGGGACTTCCCAGGGTTTGGAAACTTACTCCTAGTAGGGGGATTGGAGAAAGATGGGGACCCTAAAATTGATGAGGCATCCACAGCAGACTGTCAACCCCCAATCTTCTCTGAAATATCCCCAGATTTGTTCTCCACTCCCAGACAGGGTAGAAAGACAAAAAAGGAAAGAAGGGCAGGTAAGGCCTTGGGAACCCGAATACTGACCCAAAGCCAGAGGGTCGCTCTTGTAGGTAGGCGGACCCGGGCAGCTGAAAAGGAGGCCACGCAGGAGGGAGAAGCACCTGAGTCTGACCCCCACCCTAATGCTTCTGAACCAGTAGAGGCAACAGAGACTGGGCCCCTAGATCTTGGGCAGATTAGCCCCGGGAGAGGAAATTTTGGACGGGACCAGGCAGAAGACCCAAGGTATGACAACATTAGGAAGGAGGTGACTGAAATAGATGGGGTTCCCGTGGAAGGAAAAACCCAGGGACCAGGACCCTACTTCATAATGAAGAAGGATCTCTTATACCAGATAGCCCGGGTTACCCCTATTGTACGGGAACATTTGGAGAAGGCACAGGAGGCCCAGCGAACCCATTACAATCGCCAGGCAAAAGTGCGACAGTTCCAACCAGGGGATCGGGTTATGGTGTTGGTACCCACGGCAGAAAGCAAGCTTCTGGCCCAATGGCAGGGGCCCTATGAGGTGGTTGAACCCGTGGGGGAAGTAACCTACAAGGTGCGGCAGCCAGGACGCAGAAAACAAGAACAGATTTATCACGTTAACCTTCTGAAACTCTGGCATGCACAAGAGGCATGCACAACGGTCCAAAAAGACCTAACCCAGGAAAACAAGCCTTCCAAACAGGTGAGAATGTCTCCCGATTTAACACCTGACCAGAAGAATGAGGTGTCTGAGATGATCTTCCGGAACCAAGATGTGTTCTCGACAAAACTGGGTCGAACAACCGAGACATATCACCACATCGTCACGAACCCTGGGGCCAGAGTAACAATGAGGCCCTATCAGGTGCCAGCAGCAAAAAGGGAGGAAATAAAAGCAGAAGTAAAAAAAATGCTGGAGTTGGGGATCATCGAAGAATCCCACAGTCAGTGGTCCAGCCCAATCGTGCTGGTGCCCAAACCTGATGGCACCACAAGATTTTGCAACGACTTCCAGTGACTAAACGAAGTATCCCAGTTCGATGCATACCCCATACCTCGCATAGATGAGCTAGTGGACCGTCTGGGTAATGCCCGGTACTTGACTACCCTAGACTTGACAAAGGGGTACTGGCAGATTCCCCTTGCAGAAGACGCAAAGGAAAAGACTGCGTTCTCTACACCAGAGGGTCTTTTTCAATATACTGTCCTCCCTTTTGGACTACATGGGGCCCCAGCTACCTTCCAGCGCCTCATGGACAAGCTGCTACGCCCGCATAACAGTTATGCTGCTGCCTACTTGGACGATGTGGTCATTCATACCCCAGACTGGGAAACCCACCTGGAGAAGGTGGAGGCAGTCCTCGATACCTTCAGGTGAGCTGGCCTTACAGCAAACCCTGCCAAGTGCGCTGTAGGGTTTACAGAGGCCAAATATCTTGGCTACGTTGTGGGGTTTTACCAGACCTTTTCCCAAGTGAACAAGTTAGAGGCCATCCAAAATTGGCCCCGACCAAGTCGCAAGAAACAAGTCCGGGCGTTCCTAGGTGTGGTGGGGTATTACCGACGATTTATCCCCCACTTTGCCACAAGGGCAAGCCCCCTGACAGACCTAGTGAAAGCCCATGGACCTGATCTGGTGAGATGGTCTGACGTAGCAGAGGAAGCATTCACAGACCTACGGACTGCCCTCTGCAATAACCCCGTACTGATAGCCCCTGATTTCGCCGAGGAGTTTATCCTGCAGACGGATGCATCGGAAGTAGGATTGGGGGCCGTTCTATCACAGATGGTCGGGGAGGAGGAACACCCAATTCTATACCTCAGTCGGAAACTCCTTCCAAGGGAACAAAAATATGCAGTGGTGGAGAGTGAATGCCTCGCTGCAAAATGGGCCATGGAAACATTGCGCTACTACCTGCTCGGGTGCAGATTTGTCCTTGTGACCGAATGCCCCTCTTCAGTGGATGCAGCGGAACAAGGAGAAGAACACAAGGGTGACCAGATGGTTCTTATCCCTCCAGCCTTTCCAGTTCCATGTGCAACACAGAGCAGGGAGCCGTCATGGCAACGCCTATGGCTTGTCACGTGTGCACTGTCTGGCATCCCAAGCTGCCCAACCCCTTGGCGTTGAGCAGGGGGGAGGGATATGTGACAGACCCAGACCAGTGGGGTACAGGAGTCTGGTAGAGGGCAAATATACTGGTCACTGGATGAGTAGTTTTCTGTTCCCTGAGTGACCAGAACAGGGGCTGCACTAGAGGAATCAGGAACCTGCTAGAACCAGTTAAGGCAGGCAGGCTAATTAGGACACCTGGAGCCAATTAAGAAGAAGCTGCTAGAATCAATTAAGGCAGGCTAATCAGGGGACCTGGACTTTAAAAAGGAGCTCACTTCACTTTGTGGTGCGAGTGTGAGGAGCTGGGAGCAAGAGGCTCAAGGAGCTGAGAGTGAGAGGGTGTGCTGCTGGAGGACTGAGGAGCACAAGCGTTATCATACACCAGGAGGAAGGTCCTGTGGTGAGAATAAGGAAGGTGTTGGGAG
>NW_020706185.1:0-1472 GCF_002925995.2 Terrapene triunguis
GAGGCCCCACTTTACCTGTGTGTGTGGTCCCCGGGCTGGCTGGAGTCGATGACATTTCAAGCCCAATGGAGTTGTTTCCACCTGTGGGATTAGAATCAGAGTCTGTTGGGGCAGGGGGTGAAATGGGCACCCAGGGGGAGTGACAAGGTAGAAACAGCAACAGAGGGTCCTGTGACACCTTTAAGACTAACAGAAGTATTGGGAGCATAAGCTTTCGTGGGTAAGAACCTCACTTCTTCAGATGCAAGTAATGGAAATTTCCAGAGGCAGGTATAAATCAGTATGGAGATAACGAGGTTAGTTCAATCAGGGAGGGTGAGGTGCTCTGCTAGCAGTTGAGGTGTGAACACCAAGGGAGGAGAAACTGCTTCTGTAGTTGGATAGCCATTCACAGTCTTTGTTTAATCCTGATCTGATGGTGTCAAATTTGCAAATGAACTGAAACTCAGCAGTGTCTCTTTGGAGTCTGGTCCTGAAGTTTTTTTGCTGTAAGATGGCTACCTTTACATCTGCTATTGTGTGGCCAGGGAGGTTGAAGTGTTCTCCTACAGGTTTTTGTATATTGCCATTCCTGATATCTGACTTGTGTCCATTTATCCTCTTGCGTAGTGACTGTCCAGTTTGGCCAATGTACATAGCAGAGGGGTATTGCTGGCACATGATGGCATATATAACATTGGTGGACATGCAGGTGAATGAGACGGTGATGTTGTAGCTGATCTGGTTAGGTCCTGTGATGGTGTTGCTGATGTAGATATGTGGGCAGAGTTGGCATCGAGGTTTGTTGCATGGGTTGGTTCCTGAGTTAGAGTTGTTATGGTGCGGTGCGTGGTTGCTGGTGAGAATATGCTTAAGGTTGGCAGGTTGTCTGTGGGCGAGGACTGGCCTGCCTCCCAAGGTCTGTGAAAGTGAGGGATCATTGTCCAGGATGGGTTGTAGATCACTGATGATGCGTTGGAGAGGTTTAAGCTTACAACCGCATCTGCTCCAACCCCTCAGACAGAGACCAACACCTACAAGATCTTCACCAAGCATTCTCAAAACTACAATACCCACACAAGGAAATAAAGAAACAAATCAACAGAGCCAGACGTGTACCCAGAAACCTCCTGCTACAAGACAGGCCCAAAAAAGAAACCAACAGAACTCCACTGGCCATCACCTACAGACTCAGCAATTGGGACTCTCCCCCAACAGCTCAGGATTTATGGTCACTGTAATCTACACGGGGGTTAGTGGATATTATCAGCTGGGGAGGGTGCCGTGCCGGTGCTGCAGTCGCTGGGCCCTGACTTCTCTGTGTGTCCCCAGAGAAGGAGCATCCCCCGGGAATCTCTGCAGCTCCCCCTGGGGGCTGGGTTCCTCCCTCTCCCTCCCAAATCTATAAAGTACACCGTTAATCTGTGATTCCACAAAGTCACCATCGAGGCCCCACTTTACCTGTGTGTGTGGTCCCCGGGCTGGCTGGAGTC
>NW_020706186.1:0-2059 GCF_002925995.2 Terrapene triunguis
GTCTCTGTACACAGAGAGCTGTTACCCTTCCCTTTATAGTTATGACAGTATGCCTCATGAGCTATCGTTTGAAAACTCATAATCTACTGAACATTATCGTCCTGGCAAATTGTGTGTAACAACACTGTATGTAAAGTTAAGTTTTTACTGTCTGACATTGTTGAGACATGCTCCAAGTTTAGAAAAGCAGCCCAAATCAGTTCCCCTGAGACAAAAGGTTAGCCAGCACCTCAGCCAGGTGTTAACATAATCAAGTGGACTATTACCAGGGTGAGCGGCCATTCTTTGGCAGGAAGAAGGGTGTGAGTGAGAAATTTACATCTTGGCAGACAGACTTGCTGCCTGAACTCCAGCTGGAGATGATTCTCAAAGCAGAGAAATGCTATAAGAAGGAAGAACAGAGGACACAAATCACTTCTGTCTCCTCAGGGCATCAACAATGTTTGAAAGACAAAGAAAGCATCATTGAACTGAGCGAGGGGTCCTGGCTGGAAAGCTTTCAGCCAGTAAGACTGCTGCAAGCATATGGTAAAAAAAAAAATCTTTGCTTTGAATTCACTTAGCTTGATAAGTTAGGTATTAGTTTGTGTTTTACCTTTTATTTCTTTGTAATCAATTCTGACTTTTATGCCTCATTACTTGTAATCACTTAAAATTGATCTTTCTGTAGTTAATAAACTTGTTTTATCTAAACCGGTGTGTTTGCAGTGAAGTGTTTGAAACTTTCATTCAAGATAACAAGCTTTGTACATATCATTTTCTATTAATGATATGATGGACTTTCTATGAGCTTGTACGGCACAGAAGGAAATAGCTGGGCAGTATAATATGTACATTTCTGGGGGACAAATCTTGGACTGGGAATTTGTTTGTGTCACTCTGCAATATTATTCAGAAGTGGCTGCTAGAAGCACTCATATAATTCAGCTGCAAGTGATTTTGCATGCTGAAGGCTGTGTGTAAACAGACCAGGAGTGGTTGTTCCCACAGCGAAGCAGTATAAAAGGCACCCCAATTGAAGAGTTGACGGGACACAGCTATTCAACAGTTCAGACTGTACCTTGGGGAATGTCACAATTTGCATTGCAGTTTATATAACTAAGGACACCATTTTCCCCAGAGAATCTGAACTACATGCTTCCCTATTTTCTTTGGGTCCATACAACCACATTTCTGCATGCAAATAAACAGCATAAAACATCTTTTTACATAAGCACCATGCAAGCCATTAAAATATGGCTGTTTAAACAGGTTGAAATATGAACCTGTTAGGTTCACTTCCTCTGGGGCACCTGGCATTGGTCACTGTCGGCAGACAGGATACTGGGCTGGATGGACCTTTGGTCTGACCCAGTATGGCCATTGTTCTTATATGTCTTCCACAGACATTAATTACTCAGAATGTTCTGAATTTCAACTTTAAGATGCTTGTGTTCATCACCCCAGACAAAGTTGTACATATCTGTTGAAGATTACAGACACATCTGCCCATGGATTAAACTTTATTAATGGGGTGGGGGGGAAAACTAGAATATATTAGAGATACAAATCAACAATATGTCAATAGACAATATAAAATGTAGGTATGATAAATGCCGCTGTATAACAAATAAATTATGATGTTAGAAATAACTAGCGGCAAACCATTATACCTATGTGTCATGTAACAGCTTTTAGCATCAATCAGATGCAGCCACTAGAGGACAATAAGATAAAAGATCATATGGTAACTCTTGTGCAAAGTGAGCACATCTGACTTTACATTCAGTGAAAGGCGGGGCATGTACCCATTTGAGACAACAGGTACACACATTAGCAGAATAAAAATAGATTTTTATAATAAGGAGTCTGAAGTGTTAGGTCTCAGGGCATAAACCATCTACCAACTGCCTGGGATTAGGAAGGAGCTTCCCTTATTAGCAGGTTATTTCCTAGCTGTTCACTACAGGGTTCCTTGCTCTTTTCCCTGAAGCAGTTTGTACACAATACTGTTAGAGACAGTATATTGGGCTTGTCATAACTATAAAGGGAAGGGTAACAGCTCTCTGTGTACAGAGAC
>NW_020706187.1:0-1965 GCF_002925995.2 Terrapene triunguis
AGCCCAATATACTGTCTCTAACAGTATTGTGTACAAACTGCTTCAGGGAAAAGAGCAAGGAACCCTGTAGTGAACAGCTAGGAAATAACCTGCTAATAAGGGAAGCTCCTTCCTAATCCCAGGCAGTTGGTGGATGGTTTATGCCCTGAGACCTAACACTTCAGACTCCTTATTATAAAAATCTATTTTTATTCTGCTAATGTGTGTACCTGTTGTCTCAAATGGGTACATGCCCCGCCTTTCACTGAATGTAAAGTCAGATGTGCTCACTTTGCACAAGAGTTACCATATGATCTTTTATCTTATTGTCCTCTAGTGGCTGCATCTGATTGATGCTAAAAGCTGTTACATGACACATAGGTATAATGGTTTGCCGCTAGTTATTTCTAACATCATAATTTATTTGTTATACAGCAGCATTTATCATACCTACATTTTATATTGTCTATTGACATATTGTTGATTTGTATCTCTAATATATTCTAGTTTCCCCCCCACCCCATTAATAAAGTTTAATCCATGGGCAGATGTGTCTGTAATCTTCAACAGATATGTACAACTTTGTCTGGGGTGATGAACACAAGCATCTTAAAGTTGAAATTCAGAACATTCTGAGTAATTAATGTCTGTGGAAGACATATAAGAACAATGGCCATACTGGGTCAGACCAAAGGTCCATCCAGCCCAGTATCCTGTCTGCCGACAGTGACCAATGCCAGGTGCCCCAGAGGAAGTGAACCTAACAGGTTCATATTTCAACCTGTTTAAACAGCCATATTTTAATGGCTTGCATGGTGCTTATGTAAAAAGATGTTTTATGCTGTTTATTTGCATGCAGAAATGTGGTTGTATGGACCCAAAGAAAATAGGGAAGCATGTAGTTCAGATTCTCTGGGGAAAATGGTGTCCTTAGTTATATAAACTGCAATGCAAATTGTGACATTCCCCAAGGTACAGTCTGAACTGTTGAATAGCTGTGTCCCGTCAACTCTTCAATTGGGGTGCCTTTTATACTGCTTCGCTGTGGGAACAACCACTCCTGGTCTGTTTACACACAGCCTTCAGCATGCAAAATCACTTGCAGCTGAATTATATGAGTGCTTCTAGCAGCCACTTCTGAATAATATTGCAGAGTGACACAAACAAATTCCCAGTCCAAGATTTGTCCCCCAGAAATGTACATATTATACTGCCCAGCTATTTCCTTCTGTGCCGTACAAGCTCATAGAAAGTCCATCATATCATTAATAGAAAATGATATGTACAAAGCTTGTTATCTTGAATGAAAGTTTCAAACACTTCACTGCAAACACACCGGTTTAGATAAAACAAGTTTATTAACTACAGAAAGATCAATTTTAAGTGATTACAAGTAATGAGGCATAAAAGTCAGAATTGATTACAAAGAAATAAAAGGTAAAACACAAACTAATACCTAACTTATCAAGCTAAGTGAATTCAAAGCAAAGATTTTTTTTTTTACCATATGCTTGCAGCAGTCTTACTGGCTGAAAGCTTTCCAGCCAGGACCCCTCGCTCAGTTCAATGATGCTTTCTTTGTCTTTCAAACATTGTTGATGCCCTGAGGAGACAGAAGTGATTTGTGTCCTCTGTTCTTCCTTCTTATAGCATTTCTCTGCTTTGAGAATCATCTCCAGCTGGAGTTCAGGCAGCAAGTCTGTCTGCCAAGATGTAAATTTCTCACTCACACCCTTCTTCCTGCCAAAGAATGGCCGCTCACCCTGGTAATAGTCCACTTGATTATGTTAACACCTGGCTGAGGTGCTGGCTAACCTTTTGTCTCAGGGGAACTGATTTGGGCTGCTTTTCTAAACTTGGAGCATGTCTCAACAATGTCAGACAGTAAAAACTTAACTTTACATACAGTGTTGTTACACACAATTTGCCAGGACGATAATGTTCAGTAGATTATGAGTTTTCAAACGATAGCTCATGAGGCATACT
>NW_020706188.1:0-1173 GCF_002925995.2 Terrapene triunguis
GTAAACTTCAGCCAGAGGACAGTTTGGAGATGTGGTTAACAATGACTGTTCTTGTCCTGCAGCCATGCTGCGTGTAGAACCCTTACAGACTAGAGGGGGAATTGCATTTGTTGAAGGGCTGCCAGGTTGACATTTAAAATAAACAGCAAGGGGCTGAAGATTGTGTGCTCTAATGTGCATCATTATTGTTCTGGTGGGAGTCACCGGATGACAATGATACACATAGTTTTACAAGTTCTTTTCTGAATAGGTGAGCACTGTTCAGTCTTTGAAAAAATGCTGTAGTGTTGTTAGTTTTGCATTGCAGGCTCTTGGGCAAGCTGTGGCAAACACCAGGAGAATATGAGCCGAGCCTTAATCTCTCTCACTAGAGAGAGCATTTTTTGGTACACAGTTGCTTTCTGATAACCAGTCATTGCTGCTGGGGCTGAGATTTCTGAAAGAGGGTTTGCCTGCGTGCCACTTGTGATGACCTTTGATCTAGGACTTCTGTAAGTGTGTAAATAAAACAAAATGCACTAAGAATATACCCAGACTCCATAACAATGATTTCTCTTCCACTAGGAGACTGACTTGTAAGGCCCTGAAATCTGTTAACACTCAAACGAGGAGCAATATTATAAACCGGCTTTGGAATTTTTATTACATATGTACGTTAGTCATTTCCTGCAGAGAAGAGATCTAGATTGGGCCGAGCCCTGTGCATAAGTACTAGAGAGAGGAGATGGCACAAGTGTTGGGATGTGAAAAAGCACTCAACTGCACAGAGTCCAGGCCCCACCTTAGTCCTTGCACTCCCAGCATACTAAATTTGCGAGATTCTAGTAGCAACAGCAGCTATAGTACCCTAGCCTCTGTGAACAACACACACAAACATGCACACAAGCCAACAGATCTTGGCCAGAGCAAGGGAGTATACATTGCATCCCCATTAAAGGCTATATCAACATCCACTGTTGTATGCACTTATCAGATCCAGATCCATTAGTAAGGGACCACAACCTGAAAAGAGCCCAGTGGCTGCACCCCTCTTCCAACTCATGGGCTGGAGTTGTAGCTGTGGAGAGGCTATATTGCATCCCCACAGGCTGCCCATGTGTTGAAGGTTTGAATTCCATTCCCTCCACCCACCTTTGGCGTTCTCAGCACAAAGCCCGGTTCCCTCCACCCCAC
>NW_020706189.1:0-1164 GCF_002925995.2 Terrapene triunguis
GTAAACTTCAGCCAGAGGACAGTTTGGAGATGTGGTTAACAATGACTCTTCTTGTCCTGCAGCCATGCTGCGTGTAGAACCCTTACAGACTAGAGGGGGAATTGCATTTGTTGAAGGGCTGCCAGGTTGACATTTAAAATAAACAGCAAGGGGCTGAAGATTGTGTGCTCTAATGTGCATCGTTATTGTTCTGGTGGGAGTCACCAGATGACAATGATACACATAGTTTTACAAGTTCTTTTCTGAATAGGTGAGCACTGTTCAGTCTTTGAAAAAATGCTGTAGTGTTGTTAGTTTTGCATTGCAGGCTCTTGGGCAAGCTGTGGCAAACACCAGGAGAATATGATCCGAGCCTTAATCTCTCTCACTAGAGAGAGCATTTTTTGGTACACAGTTGCTTTCTGATAACCAGTCATTGCTGCTGGGGCTGAGATTTCTGAAAGAAGGTTTGCCTGCGTGCCACTTGTGATGACCTTTGATCTAGGACTTCTGTAAGTGTGTAAATAAAACAAAATGCACTAAGAATATACCCAGACTCCATAACAATGATTTCTCTTCCACTAGGAGACTGACTTGTAAGGCCCTGAAATCTGCTAACACTCAAACGAGGAGCAATATTATAAACTGGCTTTGGAATTTTTATTACATATGTACGTTAGTCATTTCCTGCAGAGAAGAGATCTAGATTGGGCCGAGCCCTGTGCATAAGTACTAGAGAGAGGAGATGGCACAAGTGTTGGGATGTGAAAAAGCACTCAACTGCACAGAGTCCAGGCCCCACCTTAGTCCTTGCACTCCCAGCATACTAAATTTGCAAGATTCTAGTAGCAACAGCAGCTATAGTACCCTAGCCTCTGTGAACAACACACACAAACATGCACACAAGCCAACAGATCTTGGCCAGAGCAAGGGAGTATACATTGCATCCCCATTAAAGGCTATATCAACATCCACTGTTGTATGCACTTATCAGATCCAGATCCATTAGTAAGGAACCACAACCTGAAAAGAGCCCAGGGGCTGCACCCCTCTTCCAACTCATGGGCTGGAGTTGTAGCTGTGGAGAGGCTATATTGCATCCCCACAGGCTGCCCATGGGTTGAAGGTTTGAATTCCATTCCCTCCACCCCACCTTTGGCGTTCTCAGCACAAAGCCCGGTTCCC
>NW_020706190.1:0-2156 GCF_002925995.2 Terrapene triunguis
ATGAGGTGCCCCATGTCACAAAACCCGTGATCCAACCAGAGTCTAAGGGTATGTCTACACTACGAGGGTAATTCGATTTTACTTAAATCGAATATGTGGAATCGATATTGCAAAGTCGAACGTGTGTGTCCACACTAAGGACACACTAAGGACAGTAATTCGACTTTGTGAGTCCACACTAACGGGGCGAGCGTCGATATTGGAAGCGGTGCACTGTGGGCAGCTATCCCACAGTTCCCGCAGTCCCCGCTGCCCATCGGAATTCTGGGTCGAGCCGCCAATGCCTTCTGGGTAAAAAAAATTTGTCGTCATCCGTCCGTCACTAACGCCCTCCCTCCCTCCATGAAAGCGCCGGCGGGAAATCAGTTCGCGCACTTTTCTGGTCAGTGACAGCGCGGACGCCACAGCACTGCGATCATGGATCACGCTGCGACCATCGCTGCACTTGTGGCCGTTCTCAACACCTCGCAGCTTATCATACACCTTTCCCTGAGGCAGATGCAGAGAAATCGGGCGAGGAGGCTACGGCACCGCCGTGAGAGCCTGAAGTCGGAGAGTGGCACAGAGCTGTCAGAAACCACGAGCCCCAGCGCCCAGGACATGACGTTGGCAATGGGGCATGTGGATTTTGTTGAACGGCGATTCTGGGCCCGGGAAACAAGCACGGACTGGTGGGACCGTATAGTGCTTCAGGTCTGGGATGAATCCCAGTGGCTGCGAAACTTTCGCATGCGGAAGGGGACTTTCCTCGAACTTTGTGAGTTGCTGTCCCCTGCCCTGAAGCGCAAGGACACCCGCATGCGAGCAGCCCTCACTGTCCAGAAGCGAGTGGCCATAGCCCTCTGGAAGCTTGCAACGCCGGACAGCTACCGGTCAGTCGCGAACCACTTTGGTGTGGGCAAATCTACCGTGGGGGTTATTGTCATGCAAGTAGCCAAGGCAATCGTCAAGGTACTGCTCCCAAAGGTAGTGACCCTGGGAAACGCGCAGGTCATCATAGATGGCTTTGCCGCGATGGGATTCCCAAACTGCGGTGGGGCTATAGATGGGACTCACATCCCTATCCTGGGACCGGACCACCAGGCCAGCCAGTACATCAATAGAAAGGGCTACTTTTCAATGGTGCTGCAAGCACTGGTGGACCATCGGGGACGGTTTACAAACATCTACGTCGGATGGCCGGGCAAGGTTCATGACGCTCGTGTGTTCAGGAACTCTGGTCTGTTTAGACGGCTGCAGGAAGGTATTTACTTCCCAGACCACAAAATAACTCTTGGGGATGTGGAGATGCCTACAGTCATCCTCGGGGACCCAGCCTACCCGCTAATGCCCTGGCTCATGAAGCCCTATACTGGCGCCCTGGACACAGAAAAAGAACTGTTCAACTACCGTCTCAGCAAGTGCAGAATGGTGGTGGAGTGTGCTTTTGGCCGTCTCAAAGGGAGATGGAGAAGCTTACTCACTCGCTGTGATCTCAGTGAAACCAATATCCCCATCGTTATTGCAGCTTGCTGTGTGCTCCACAATCTGTGTGAGAGCAAGGGGGAGACCTTTATGGCGGGGTGGGAGCTAGAGGCAAATAGCCTGGCTGCTGATTACGTCCAGCCAGACAGCCGGGCCATTAGAAGATCCCAGCGGGACGCCCTGTGCATCCGGGAGGCTTTGAAAGCTAGGTTCCTGAGTGAGCAGGGCAACCAGTGACTTTTCAGTTTGTGGACAGAAAAGCTGAACCTGCCCCCGTTTCTTTACCCAGTTCATTTTGACTATCCTCTCCAGTTACATACAACCTTCACCCCCTTCCCCTTCCCAAAAAATAAAATCATTTCGATTTTTTAATGAACACCGTTGTCTGTATTGCTGTTTTCGCGGGAATATTTTAAACCGGGGACGCAGACTGTGGCGGGGGGCGGGTTCAGTGTTCTGATGCAAATGATACTTCTAAACTCCCGGAATGACAGGCTCCGCACTGGTGGACTGGTTATTTCAATGGAGCCTGCCAGCACTCCTGGGGGGGACTGTGTGTATGTGTCGGCTATGTGACTTTCTGGCAGGGGGGGTAGGGTTACAGATCCCCTGCTGCGTGGATCTGTGAGCCAGGATAAGGACCGCTGCATAAGATCTGTAACTGCCCTCCCCCGCCACAAAGTCACAGAGCT
>NW_020706190.1:2256-4994 GCF_002925995.2 Terrapene triunguis
AGTGACTGCACTGTGTATGTGTCCTGATGCTGGACCTGACCCCGCCTCTGTAGCCTGCTAAAGGTGACTGTCCTGTCCAATTACCAAGCCCCTTCCCCCCCTCCAGACAGACTCTCCCTCAAAAGAACCTGACCGAAACAGTAATGAACAGAAACAAACATTTTATTGCGAACCAGACATGAAACGTGGGGGGTGAAACTTGGACGGGGGCTTGTGTGAGGTGGGTAGGAAAGGACTTATGAAATTTTGGGGAATGTCAGCCTTCTACTGCTAGAGCAGTCTGCAGGGGTTGATTGAAAGTTTTAACGGCCCTTGCCGCCCCTCCTTCTTTGGACTTTGGGTGAGGGTGGTGTGGGACTTGGTGGCGGGTGAGGGCGGTTACAGATAGACTGCAGCGGGGCTCTGTCCTCCTGCCTCCGGTCTTGCAGAACATCCACAAGGCGCCGGAGCGTGTCCGTTTGCTCCCTCATTAGTCCAAGCAGCTTTTCAGTAGCCTGTTGGTCCTCCTGACGCCACCTCTCCTCCCGTTCCATGACTGCTCGGTGCATTTGTGACAAGTTCTCCCTCCACTGTGTCTGCTGGGCTGCCTGGGCTCGGGAGCAGCCCATTAGTTCTGAGAACATGTCTTCACGCGTCTTCTTCTTCCTCCGCCTAATCTGCGCTAGCCTCTGGGAGTGTGCTGACAGGCTGGGTTGGGAGACAGTCGCAGATGTGTCTGTGTGAATTGTAAAAAGGGAGTGAATTCCTGAGACAGATAAATGAAATTGTATACAAAGAACCTAGTCTTTCTCTGTGAACAAGACCATGCACTGAACCTCTCACATGCGCACTCAGGACAAGGTCGAATTTTCGGCCGTCGCCTTCAGTGCCTGTGGACTTGCGGAGGTCTTGGAGTGTTCAGAGAACTGTGGCTGGAGACCTGAACTTCTGGAGCGGGCAATAATGGTAAGCCGCAGACTTGTGGCTGCTTAAAACTCCAGCAGTAGCACTGGCCTCCTTTCACATTGAAAGCAATGCCAGTCTCTGCTGCCAGCAATCAGGACAGCATCAACTCTGCCCCTGTCCCACCCCCTCGCGGCTGTCCCAGGGAAAGATCCCTGTATGCTGCCCCTCTCCCTCCACCGCGTGGCTGTAAAGCAGTCCCAATACTAACAGTCCCCTCCCTAATTCAAAGCAGGGCGTCATGAGCGACATCACCCTCCTGAGGATCCCGGACACCCAGAGAGAACGCATGCTGCGGGAAAGCATGCAGAAACCGGGGCCGTATGCCGCCATGCTATGTCGGGCCATGATCCCCGAGTACCTGATTGTGGCATGGAGGGGACATGTCTGCTACCACGGAGGGCCCACTAAGATCGCCCTACCCCGGAACCTGATCAACAGGCTTGAGCTCTACCTCCACGAGACCTACGAGGAGTTCTCCTACGAGGATTTCTCGTCGATCCCCGGCCACATTGACCGGATTTTCGCGTAGGTGCACTGGGACTTTGGAGTGGAGCGTCTTGGGCCTGGGAATCATGTAGTAACGGACATTGTGAAATTTTTTTAAAATACTTGGGACTAAATTGAGAAGAGCCTAAGACAGAGAAATCATGCAAAACCCATTTGTTACCTTTGTAAATATTCCTGTTTTGTACCTGATTATTTTTTTACTAGTTTACAGCACTTTTATAAATATACATTGTTAATAGTATAAATATTACCGTTCTGTTTTAAATAAATGTTTACATGTTTACAGCACTTACTGCTTGATCCGTCCCCTGATTCTGTGTCCGGGGTAAGGGATGGGGACGGTTGGTACGGGATCTCGGTAAGGGTGATGAAGAGCTCCTGGCTGTCGGGGAAATCAGCGGTGCCAGCGCTGTCGACTGCCTCGTCCTCCTCATCTCCTTCCTCCTCTTCCCCGTCCGCTGTCATGTCCGACATGATCCCATCCTCGGAGTCCACGGTCAGGGGTGGGGTAGTGGTGGCGGCCGCTCCCAGGATGGAATGCAGTGCCTCGTAGAAACGGGATGTGTGGGGCTGGGATCCGGAGCGTCCGTTAGCCTCTTTGGTTTTTTGGTAGCCTTGTCTCAGCTCCTTGATTTTCACGCGGCACTGCGTTGCATCCCGGCTGTAGCCTCTCTCTGCCATGGCTTTGGAGATCTTCTCGTAGATCTTAGCATTCCTTCTTTTGGAGCGCAGCTCTGAAAGCACGGACTCATCGCCCCACACTGCGATGAGATCCAAGACTTCCCGATCAGTCCATGCTGGGGCCCTCTTTCTATTGGATTGCACGGCCATCTCTGCTGGAGAGCTCTGCATAGTTGCCACTGCTGCTGAGCTCCCCTCGATGTCCAAAGAGGAACTGAGATCCAAACTGCCCAGACAGGAAAATGAAAATGAATTCAAATTTTCCCGGGGGTGTGGCTGGTCAGAGCATCCGAGCTCGGACTGCTGTCCAGAGCGTCAACAGAGTGGTGCACTGTGGGATAGCTCCCGGAGCTATTACCGTCGATTTCCATCCACACCTAGCCTAATTCGATATGGCCATGTCGAATTTAGCGCTAATCCTCTCGTTGGGGAGGATTACAGAAATCGATTTAAAGAGAGCTTTATGTCGAACTAAATGGCTTCCTGGTGTGGACGGGTGCAGGGTTAATTCGATATAACGGCGCTAAAGTCGACATAAAAGCCTAGTGTAGACCAGGCCTAAGAGTTCAAGTCCTCAAAATGCAGAGTCAGAGGATAGCAAACGT
>NW_020706191.1:0-4749 GCF_002925995.2 Terrapene triunguis
TACATACATTTATAAGCACCCCCTCCCCATAAAGCCTTATGGGGTACACTGTCACACCCTCCCCCTGAACTTACTGCCAGAGACTTGGACACTGTCCATGGCGGAGGCAGTACCAGTAAAATTTCTGTTTGTTTTTGGTCACAGTCCCTTTCAGTACCTTGAAACCATATGATGTCACTCCTAGGGGTTCTAGCCCGTTTTGGGGTTCCTGGTCCCCAGATGCTTGCAAACAGGTAGGGATGTAGTATTGCTAACAGAATGCAGGCAGCAATATCCGTTAAAGTGGATGTGTTTTGGCATTTAGCCACCAACGCCATGAGGCGGTGTGCCTCAGTTTCCCCTTCTACATGGCAGCATGGGCCTGTTATGCTTTTGCTGCTTTTTACAGGTATGGGCTGTAAAGTAACCTGCTGGTGGGGCTGTCTTGTTACCATCCCCAGCATGTATAACAGCTTCTTCCACAAATTAGGTATGTTCCACGTCTTTAAAGGGTTTACCGCTAGTGTGAATTCTTTTATTTTATCCCATAGGTGAATTAGCAAAAGACACAAGGTTAACAGCAAATCTACGGTGGACAGGCTTCGTTTACCCAATTTGACTTGTCTAGCCCCTATTGCATTTTCCCAGTTCTCTGTGCCCTCTGGTAGACACTCTGATGCAGATTCTTCTGCCCTTTTGGGGAAGACTTCTAGTTCGGGCATGTGCTTGGGTCTTTGGCCAGGAAAGGGTGTACTACGACTATGCTTGCCCTCGGCCCCTCCCTCTGGAGTTTCTCTGGGCTGGGCCCCACTCCCTTGTGAAGTTTCTCCCATGCAGAGATTTCCCCCCCCTTGTCTTGGGGAGAGAGTTTTATCTCTTGCAAGTGTAGCAAGAACAACATCTTTCCCTGGGGTGCTCTGGACCCCTTTGGGCACCCCACTTTCTGTTTCCAATGGGTTAGCTGGATGGACCCCCCCGTCCCGGAGACCTGACCCCCCGGTTTTCCTTAAAACCTGATCCACAGGAGAGGGGGCTGGCCTTTTGAATGCAGACTTTTCACCCTCCTCTTGGGAAAGCCCCTCCCTACAAAAGGTGGGTGGACTCTCTGGCCCCCCCTGACCTTCCATTTGGGCTTTCCTCTTTGGGCTCCCCTCTGGGTCCGACACTCTTGTGTCCCCCAAAAGGGAAGGTGATCCTGCCCCAGCTGTGGACTCACAGCTACCAGCTACGGCAGACCTCTTACTGGCCAGCAAAATCCCCCCCCTTCCACTCGGGTTGGGCTGGCACCCAGCTACAGAGTCCTTGGGGCCTGTTCCCACCACAGCGGTCCCCAGGACCCCAACTTCTACCTTTGGGACACACGCCTCTGTGCACCCCAGGGCAGGCCCGGCCCCCTGCTGACCTGCAACTTTTTGGCAGTCAGCAGCTGTGGTGGCCTCCTTGCTACAAGGTGGTACATCCCCCACCCCCGGGGAGATGATTACGGGACAGGAGCTAGCTTTATCCAGCTCCTCCCTCTTGAACTTCCCTGGAGCCCCGGGGCCATAGGAACCGGCCACAACCAGCCCTGCCCCCGAAGCTGCATCCTTTACTGCTGCAGAGGAATCTAAGAGACACTCTCCTATTCCCCCAGCAGTTGCTGTGACTTCACCCCCCCCCCTGGGGCTTTTAGCACAAGATTCCTTCTCACTGCTAACCAACCCTGGGACAGATTCTGCCACACTAAAGAAATCATTCCCCAGTAGAAACGGTGCAAAATTGTGTGCCACCGTTGCAACAGTCAGCTCAGCCTGCAAATCCTGAGTTTGCATGTGTACTTTAGCTAAAGGTGCAAGGACTTTGTAACCCCCTACCAGCTCTAATTCTGCCATTTTACCTGGCAACAAATCCTTTTCCTGGATCAGGTCCCTCCTGACCACAGAAATCTCAGCACCCGTGTCCCTTAATCCAAGAAGCATTTGACCATTTAATCTAACAGCATGCATATGCTCATTGCTTGGTTGTGTGGAAGCAAGCTTTACAAATCCCGTGTGGAAAGAGGCCACAGCCTGGCTCTGAGAAGCCCCAGCTTCATGTGTTACTTGTTGCCTGCTTCCACTCAGCAAGGGACACTTATTCCTCAGGTGCTCAGTGGACTTACAATGATAGCACCTCTTGGGCTCCTCTGCTTGCACAGGAAATTTGGGACGAGTACCAGGGGAATGGGGAGGTGACCGCCCAGCCTCCTTTTTCCCAGACCCAGGGGTAAAACGGTGATTCTGCTTTCCCCCAACCCTATACCCCTCCGCCAGTGGTTTATGTTTGATTGCAGCTTGTGCTTGCTCATAAGAGTCAGCATACTCAGCTAATTCACCCACTGCATTTACCTTTTTGTCCCACAAATACTGTTTTACCTCATCAGTGCACATACTCAGGAAGTGTTCCTGAGTAACCAGATCACACATCCCTTCAAAGCTGGTAATGCCTCTCCCCCGCACCCATTTATCTACCAAATCTCTCATTTCATTGGCATAAGCCACATTACTTAATCCAGATCCCCTCCTAAGGCTCCTGAATTTAACCCTGTAGGTTTCAGGTGTAACCTGAAACTGTTTCAAAACCAGTTCCTTAAATTTACCATAGTTTGAAGCATCATCAATAGGCATCTTATTGAATATGTCCAGAGCTCTGCCAGTTAATTTTGCTATCAATGTGGTCATCTTCTGATCTTCAGGGATGGCATGGAGGGTGCACAGTCTCTCAAAGGTGATGAAATATTCGGCGATATCGCTGGACTCGTCATACTGTGGACATAGTCGCTCCCATTTGTGGATTTTTGGGGAAGTGGAGCCAGCAGGGGGAGGGTTTTGTCTCCTCGACTCCATAACAGTCAGTTCATGTTTCTGGGCCTCCCTCTGGGCCTCCATAGCCCTCTCCTGGGCAGCTGCCTCTGCCTCCGCCCTCGCTGCCGCCGCTCGCTCCCTCGCTGCCTCCACCTCCATAGCCCTCTCGTGGGCAGCTGTCTCTGCCTCTATAGCTCTCTTGTGGGCAGCTGTCTCTGCCTCCGCTCTCGCTGCCTCTGCCTCCATAGCTCTCTTGTGGGCAGCCTCTTCCCTTGCATGTTCTGCCTCCCTGGCACTAATTTCTAATTGTCTTAGTTCCAACTGTCTCTTATGTTCATTTTCTTTTTCTTTTGCTACCAGCCTGGCCAGCTTTAGTTTATTAGCAGCGTCACTAGTACTCATTGTCCTGCTTTCTTGTGCTGGGCCACAACCCCTCTGCAGTTCACTGAAACTGAGATGCACTCAGCTCAGGGGATTCTTAGTTAACCAAGACTTTCACAGTGCCCAGCGTTCAGCTTTTCTGGGCAATTTGTACCCTGTGCAGTTTTAGTTTCTTCTGATCTTCCGTCTTACTTATTTTGCTTCCTTTTCTGTCCCTACTTCCCTTTCCCGAAATAAGCAAACAGAAAATAACAAACCAGTAACCACTTTGTCTGTTCTCCAGCCACCACACTTAAAACTCACTTAAAATCACTACCAGTATCTCAAAGCAATCAGCTGTGCACAGATCCTGCCGACTACGCCACTGTGACGGGTTGGATCACAGAAACCCCCTTGGGAGCTGCCACCCGATGTGCCAAGACTACCCCTGCTTCTGTTTTCCCTGCCAGCTCAGGACTCCAGCACCCCGTCTTGCTGAATTAGACACTCCAGTCCACTTCAGCACAGACCCAGGGTCTGAATTACTTGTCCCAAAGCTGCGAGTTTACCCAAAAACAGCTCACAGGAGTGTGCTTGTCTTTAGCACTCAGATGCCCAACTCCCAATGGGGTCTAAACCCAAATAAATCCGTTTTACCCTGCATAAAGCTTACGCAGGGCAAACTCATAAATTGTTCGCCCTCTGTAACACTGATAGAGAGATATGCACAGTTGTTTGCTCCCCCAGGTATTAATACATACTCTGAGTAAATTACTAAATAAAAAGTGATTTTATTAAATACAGACAGTAGGATTTAAGTGGTTCAAAGTAGTAACAGACAGAACAAAGTAAGTCACAAGCAAAATAAAATAAAATGCGCAAATCTATGCCTAATCAAACTAAATACAGATAAGTTCCTCACCAGTTCCAGAATGCTCCCTTTCACAGGCTAATCTCCCTTTAGCCTGGGTCCAGCAATCTCTCACAACCCCTGTAGTTACTGTCTTTTGTTTCAGTTCCCTTCAAGCATCCTGGGGGGGGGTGGAGAGGCTCCTTCTTTAGCCAGCTGAAGACAAAATGGAGGGGTCTCCCCCAGGGTTAAATAGACTTTTCCTTGTGGGAGGAGACCCCCCTCCTCCCTCCTATGCAAAGTCCAGCTCCAAGATGGAGTTCTGGCGTCACCTGGGCAAGTCACATGTCCCTGCATGACTCAGTCTTTACAGGCTGAAGCCATTGTCCACATGGTATCTTGCATGTCTCCAGGAAGACTTCTTATGTGGATTGGAGCATTCCAAGATGCATTGTTCCCCAAGTGTTACCTGATCAGGTACTTAACCTGGCGAATTCCTTCCTAAAGAAGCTGACCAAATGCCTCCCAAAGCTTACTTAGAAACCAAGCAAGCATACAGACCATATTCTTAACCTCAAGTAGAAAATGATATATATATGTACAAATAGGATGAATAGATATAGTAGACCATAACCTTTACGGAGATATGTTACCTGGCACAGGCAGCACCAAACATATTCCAGTTATGTCATACATACATTTATAAGCACCCCCTCCCCATAAAGCCTTATGGGGTAC
>NW_020706192.1:0-5274 GCF_002925995.2 Terrapene triunguis
CTCTGGCCAGGAGGGATTTTATAGTACTGTACACAGGAGAGCTGTTATAGTTATGACACGCCCCCCAAATCACAGATAGTGTTGGACGTCCGGTTCCACACTGGCTGTGATTTCTTCCTGGAGCTCTAGGAGAAAACAGAGTTAATAAGGCACATGTACCTTTAGACATACTACTGATTATATAAAAACTAACAATATGTTCCAGTCCAAGAACAATTTTTAACCAGTTGACTTTGGGAAACTTTCCCGGGAGAGTGCATCAGCCACTTTGTTAGAAGCTCCTGAAATGTGTTGTATTTAAAATCAAAATCTTAGAGAGCTAAACTCCACCGAAGAAGTTTTTTGTTATTCCCCTTGGCGGTATGAAGCCACTGTAGCGCAGCATGGTCTGTTTGTAGTTGGAAACGCCATCCCCAAACATGGGCGTAGCTTTTCCAGCGCGTACACAATGGCGTAGCATTCCTTTTTGCTGATTGACCAGTGGCTTTCCCTTTCAGACAGTTTCTTACTGAGAAACACGACAGGATGGAATTCTTGATCCAGTCCTTCCTGCATTAAAACTGCTCCCACGCCCCGCTCGGACGCATCTGTGGTTACTAGGAACGGTTTGTCAAAGTCTGGGGCCCTTAGCACAGGGTCAGACATGAGTGTCGCCTTAAGCTGGTTAAAGGCCTTTTGACACTCATCAGTCCACTGAACTGCATTTGGCTGTTTCTTTCTGGTTAGGTCTGTCAGCGGGGCGGCGATTTGGCTGTAGTGTGGTACAAATCGCCTATAATATCCGGCCAAGCCTAAGAAGGATTGGACCTGTTTCTTTGACTTTGGAACCGGACATTTTTGGATAGCATCCACTTTGGCCTGTAGGGGATTTATAGTTCCTTGACCCACCTGGTGCCCCAGGTAAGTCACTCTGTTTTGGCCTATTTGACACTTTTTAGCCTTAACAGTTAGTCCTGCCTGCTGGATGCGCTTGAAGACTTTTTCCAGGTGCTCCAGGTGTTCTGTCCATGAATTAGAAAAAATGGCCACATCATCGAGGTAGGCTACTGCAGATTCTCCCAATCCCGCTAGGAGACCATCTACAAGTCTTTGGAAGGTGGCGGGTGCATTTCGCAACCCGAAAGGGAGTACATTGAATTCATACACCCCTGCCTGGGTGACGAAGGCTGACCTTTCCTTAGCGGGTTCATCTAGGGGTACTTGCCAGTACCCTTTTGTTAAGTCTAAAGTAGAGATGAATTGGGCATGTCCCAATTTCTCCAATAGCTTATCTGTGCGTGGCATTGGATAGTTGTCAGGACGAGGTACAGCATTTAGCTTACGGTAGTCCACGCAAAAGCGTATTTCCCCATCTGGTTTGGGAACTAGAACCACTGGAGATGCCCATGCACTATTAGAGGGGTGGATTATACCCATCTGTAGCATGTCCTGGATCTCCCTTTGTATAGCAGTTTGGGAATGAGGTGACTCCCAGTAGGGTGGGGTTCTAATTGGGTGAGCATTACCTGTGTCAATGGAGTGGTATGCCCGTTCGGTCCGTCCTGGAGTGGCTGAGAAAATTGGTGCAAAGCTTGTGCACAGCTCCTTGATCTGCTGTCGCTGCAGACGTCCAAGGGTCGTGGAGAGGTTTACCTCTTCCACGCCACCCTTCTTTTTTCCTTCGTAATAGACACCTTCAGGCCACTTCGCGTCATCTGTTTCCTGGGCTGTAAACTGGCAAATGTTTAATTCTCTGGAATAAAAGGATTTAAGAGAATTAACATGGTATACCTTAGGCTTTATGTTGGAGGTGGGGGAGGCTATGAGATAGTTAACAGCTTCTAGGCACTCCTGGACCGTGAATGGTCCTTCCCACGACGCTTCCATTTTATGGGCCTGGAGCGCCTTTAAGACCATGACTTGGTCTCCTACTTTGAAGGACCGTTCTCTGGAATGTTTATCATACCAGGCCTTTTGCTCTTCCTGAGCATCCTTTAGGTTTTCTTTAGCAAGGGCTAAAGAGTGTCGGAGGGTGCTTTGTAGGTTGCTTACAAAGTCTAGAATGTTAGTTCCTGGAGAAGGCGTAAACCCCTCCCATTGCTGCTTCACCAACTGTAATGGCCCGTTAACCTCGCGGCCATACACAAGTTCAAATGGTGAAAACCCTAAACTGTGATGTGGTACAGCCCTGTAGGCAAAAAGCAACTGCTGCAACACTAGGTCCCAATCATTGGAGTGTTCATTTACGAATTTATGTATCATGGCCCCCAAAGTTCCGTTAAACCTCTCCACCAGGCCATTGGTTTGATGGTGGTAAGGGGTGGCAACCAAGTGATTCACCCCATGAGCTTCCCACAGGTTTTTTATGGTCCCTGCCAGGAAATTAGTTCCCGAATCTGTAAGGATGTCGGAGGGCCACCCTACCCTGGCAAAAATGTCTGCTAATGCCTGGCATACACTTTTAGCCCTGGTGTTGCTTAAGGGTACTGCTTCCGGCCATCGGGTAGCAAAATCCATGAAAGTCAGTATGTACTGCTTTCCTCTGGGTGTCTTCTTTGGGAAAGGACCCAGAATATCCACAGCTACTCGCTGAAATGGGACCTCAATTATGGGTAGTGGCTGGAGAGGGGCTTTAACCTGGTCTTGGGGCTTTCCCACTCGTTGGCACACCTCACAAGACCGGATATAATTAGCAACATCCTTACCCATTCCCTCCCAGTGGAAGGACTTCCCCAACCGGTCTTTGGTTCTGTTCACCCCAGAATGGCCACTGGGATGATCATGGGCTAAGCTCAAGAGCTTTACTCGATACTTAGTGGGAACTACCAACTGTCTTTGAGGATGCCAGTCTTCCTGGTGCCCACCAGAAAGAGTCTTCTTGTATAAAAGTCCTTGTTCTACAACAAACCGGGATCGGTTAGAAGAGCTGAGAGGCAGTGGGGTGCTCCGTGCTGCCGCCCAAGCTTTCTGAAGGCTGTCATCTGCTTCCTGCTCGGCCTGGAACTGTTCCCTTGATGCTGGAGACATCAGTTCCTCCTTGGACTGTGGACTGGGGCTTGGCCCCTCTGGAAGCGAGGCAGGTGCTGGGGCTGTTTCCATTGACTGTGAAGCGCTGTCCGCTGGTGCACTATGTGGTATTTCAGGCTCTGGCTGAGCCTCTTGGGTAGGGTTATCTGCTGCTTCCGGCAGTTCAGGCTCGCTGGTGCCCTCTGGCATTGGAGTTGTAGATGGGTTTGCAAGCGCTGGACTCAGTGTTGGCAATGGTTCTGGTGCGGGTTGCGTTGCCAGTTCCAGTTCTGGGACTGGCTTTGGCT
Organism: Terrapene triunguis; assembly: GCF_002925995.2. Taxonomy (NCBI): domain Eukaryota; kingdom Metazoa; phylum Chordata; order Testudines; family Emydidae; genus Terrapene; species Terrapene triunguis. The sequence goes on from NW_020706192.1 coordinate 3,294, forward strand.
GGGTCTCTGGGATTGGATCCACTACGGCTGTTGCAGTCATTGGCAGGGGATCCGGTTCCACCACCTTTGTTTGGGTCTCTGGTAACACAGACGGGGCCCTGGTGGACGGCTCAGGCACAGGGATGGGGGTGAAAGCTTGCTTAGCCTGGCTGCGGGTGACTATTCCCACCCTCTTGGCTACCTTCACATGGTTGGCCAAGTCTTCCCCCAGCAGCATGGGGATGGGATAATTGTCATAGACTGCAAAAGTCCACATTCCTGACCAGCCCTTGTACTGGACATGCAACTTGGCTGTAGGCAAGACTGTGACACGAAGGGTTGAATTGTCACTGGAGCCTCCGGGTTGATGAGTTTGGGGTCCACTAGGGATTGGTGGATAGTTGACACTTGTGCCCCAGTGCCCCTCCAAGCGATAACCTTCTTTCCGCCCACTCTCAAGGTTTCCCTTCGCTCCGAGGGTATGAGAGAGGCATCTGGGTCTGGGGATCTTTGGTGTGATTGTGGTGTAATGAACTGTAATCGGTTGGGGTTCTTGGGGCAGTGAGCCTTTATATGTCCCAGTTCATTACATTTAAAACATCGCCCTGCTAAGGTATCACCGGGGCGATGTTCGTTGGTGGAGACTGGTGTGGTGGGGTGAGAAGGCGTCTGGGGTTTCCCTTGGGATGTGGGTGGGACCCTGGGTTGTCCCCGGTGGTAAGGTTTTGTTTCGGCTTGCCCCTTCTGATATTCACTCCAACTGCTACTAGCTTTTTTCTTTTCTGTCACCTCCACCCATTTGGCTCCAATCTCCCCCGCCTCGGTTACAGTTTTGGGCTTCCCATCTAGGATGTACCTTTCTATTTCCTCAGGAACACCCTCTAAAAACTGCTCCATTTGCATTAGGAAGGGCAACTCTTCCGTAGATTTAACATTTGCTCCTGATATCCAGGCATCCCAATTTTTCCCATTGTGGTAGGCATGTCGGGTAAATGACACATCGGGTTTCCACCTTAGAGCTCTGAACCGCCGACGGGCATGCTCAGGTGTTAGCCCCATTCTGATTCTGGCCTTGTTTTTAAAAAGTTCATAACTGTTCATGTGTTCCTTAGGCATTTCAGCCGCCACCTCTGCTAAGGGTCCACTGAGCTGCGGCCTCAGCTCTACCATGTACTGGTCTGGAGTGATGCTGTATCCAAGGCAGGCCCTTTCAAAATTTTCTAAGAAGGCCTCAGTATCATCGCCTGCCTTGTAGGTGGGGAATTTTCTGGGATGGGAAGTGGTACCTGGAGAGGAGTTGCTAGGATTGGCTGGTGTATCCGGCCTAGCCCTTGCTACTTCCAGCTCATGCTTCCTCTCTTTTTCTCTCTCCTCCATCTCCTTTTCTTTCAGCTCCATCTCTCTCTTGTGGGCCTCCTCTTTGGCTTTTTCTTCTCTTTCTTTCAGCTCTATCTCTTTTTCTTTCAGCTCCATAGCTCTCTTGTGGGCCTCCTCTTTGGTTTTTTCTTCTTTTGTAGTCATTTTCCTGTTTTCTTGTGCTGGGTCACACCCCTCTGCAGTTGACTGAAACTGGGATGTACTCAGCTCAGGCTGCTGCTGAGTTAACAGAGACTTTCTAACTAGCTACTCCCGAGGATGTAAAAAGAAAAAAAAAATTCAGCTTGTAAATTCCTTTTACCAATTGTTTGCTCATTAATTGAACCCTTCTCTTAACAAAGGCTCTTGTTAAAAAAACGTAACACCTCTGCCTTCAGGCAAGGAGAGATAAGATATGCATCTACCTTCAGCACTGCTTTCCAAGCAGCTAGAAGGAAAAAAAAATCTTACTGGCTTTAAAATGATTCCCACCGCTATGCCACCAAGTCAAGGCTGCTTCCCCACTTTGAACTTTAGGGTACAAATGTGGGGGCCTGCATGAAGACTTCTAAGCTTAACTACCATCTTAGATCTGGTCTGCTGCCACCATTCCCAAAGCTAATTCCCTTCCCTGGGAAGCCTTGAG
>NW_020706193.1:0-12588 GCF_002925995.2 Terrapene triunguis
GGGTCCACCTAGCTGAGAGCCAATAACAGCCAGACAGGGATAAGGAGGAGTTGCTTTATTCTGCAGAAGAAAGGAGAGCCTTGCACCTTGGTAAAAAGACTCTGTCTTACACACATTTTACAGATTCTTTATACACATTCAGACCAAGGTCCTTGCAGTGTTCACACTTGATTGGTGGTTGTCAGACCCGTGCTTTTGCTATCTGGTCAGTGAAAACCGGCTTGGGACCAGCTCCAACTACCTTAAGGCCTTGAAGGGAAAACAGTTGAAAAGTTCAGGCTACTGTGTCCTTAAGGTGTCTGCTTCCCCCTAATGGCTGCTGGCTGACATAACAACTGCTCTATTAAGGGCGGGGGGGTCACTAGTAACTTTCACAATTTGATCACAGTCTATAAGCATGTACATGGGGAACAAATATTTACTGATGGACTCTTCAGTCTAATAGAGAAAGGTCTAACATCATCCAATGGCTGGAAGTTGAAGCTAGATAAATTCAGATTGGAAATCAGGCGTAAATTTTTGACGGTGAGAGTAATTAACCACTGGAACAATTTACCAAGAGTTGTGGTGGATTCTCCAGCATTAAGCTCAAGATGGGATGTTTCTATAGAAGCTCTGCTCTAGGAATTGTTTTGGGGTTCTTCTATGGTCTGTGCTAGCCCCTCAATCCTGACCCACCGCCCTGTGCTAGCCCAGCGCTAGGCTTCTCTCCTCCTCAGCCTCACCCAGCTCTCCTGGTGCCCCTTAAACCTGACCAGCCGCTTCCCTGTTATTCCAGCCGTGGGACCCCAATACAAAAACTAGATTTGTCTTTTCTTTCCTTCATCTCTTCTGCTTTTCTTGATTATTAATAACAATAAAAAATCCACCTCTGGAACATTTGGCAACACCGAGAAATCAAACCCACCCTGTGAGGGAATTTTCAGAGCCAGCTGTTCTGTGTTTGTGTTTAACTGTGTTTTACAGGGAAAGTTCTCCACAGTAACAATGTCAGACATTCAGAGTTCTCCTGTTTACTCGGCCACACTGAACCTGGAGCATATTTTCCCATTTCTGTTTTCTTTGTTCAATATAAAGCTTGATCTCTCGTTTGTACGGTGAAATCGAAACTGCATTCAGAAATGTTACTGAGTCAATATTGGGGTAGGAGCATCCTACTTTCGAAATGACCTGGCTTTTCTGAACTGGGTTTCCCAACTTCAGCACTGCACCCATTTCATCAAAAATTCACCAGCTACTGCTTCAAGTACAAACCCAGTTCAGGCCTGATGTCAGCCTGGCATTGTATGAGTAACTCCCATTAGAACACCTGAGAGAGTTTCTATCTCAGGCCTGGTCTACACTACAGATTCAGGTTGAGGTAAGGCAGTTTATGTTGACCTAACTCTGTAAGCACCTACACTAAAATGTTGCTCCCACCGACGTAAGTTACTGGCTATGCCCACTTAATAACTCCACCTCCGTGAGAGACGTAGTGCTTAGGGCAAGGTAGTTAGAGTGACGCAGTGACAGTGTAGACGTTGTGGAAGCAAAAAAAAAAAACTAACAGGAAGGGGATGCAATGCATGACAATTCGTTAGCAAAAGTTATGCTAACTGTAACCCTAATAACGCGAGATTTGTAGAAGCGAGAAATGTGTAAGGCAAGTGGAAAAAAACTGTGTAAGAAGTTGTTGCGACCTTGTGTAAATGTAACCCTTCTGCCCATCTAAGTTGGCAGCAACAAGGGCCAGGTTCTGTATCTAGGGGTTCCGTTTCAATAACGCAATGCAAAACCGGCTCGAGCCCCCACCCAGTGACCTGGGACAATTACATACCACCCCCCTGGGTACCTCTAAGAGGCAATACTTCCCCTCTCGCAAGCACGGAGTCTGAGTGTAGCAGAAAATGTTTAATAACATGAGGTAAACGACATCATCATAAAATTGGAAAAACACCACAAACAGGATTCATAACACAAACCATGAGCAAAACCCACCCCAGCAAATTGGGCTGTGTCCTTTCCCTTTGGCTCTTGAATCCAGCAACCCAAAAATCACCCAGAGTCCGCAAAGTCCAAACCCCCAAAGTCTCTTGGGTCCAGCAACCACCCAAAGTCCCAAAAGTCCAACAACCCCCAAAGTCTCTGTCCCTGGTCAGTGCAGCCCCAGAGTAAAAGGGGGGGGGGCACGCAGGGTGTTAAGGGGCACCTTACGTGATCCGAGGCTGGCCAGCCGTCTGTTTCTCCGTGGGGGTTCCGCCGCAGCCTTCACCACGAGCCAGTCCACTTTCCTGCCATCCCAGGAACTGCTCCGCTCTACAAGCTGCTCCGCTCCGCTCACCGACCTGTGAGCCGTTCCAGCCGTCCCCGCAAACAGCTCCGCTCGCCGCTCCTTGGGCAGCTCCAACAGGCCCCACAAGGCTCCACACTGCTCCTCCAGTGATCCCCACAAATTGCTCCGCCAGCTGCTGAGCAATATAGCTTCAGGCTCCCCCACTAGTTAACACAGCACTTAGTGATCTCAGCTCTTAATAACTTTAGCTCTTTTGTGATTTCAGCTCTTAGCAATTTCAGCTCATAGTATAGTAGGAGAGCCCCAGTGGTGGTGCACCATTGGCCCAAAGTGAATTCAGCTCAGTAGCCTGTAACTATATTCCTAATGGAATCAAAGTTAGCTCTGACATTCAACAGTGGAGAGAGAAGATGGTGCAATTGGTGTTTCAAACCCTCAGAAGGGGGGCCCATACCATCAGGTACAAATACCTGTCCCCATCCTCTCTCTATTCACTGGGTTTTGTAACCCATGCCCCTTGTCAAGCAAGTGCTACTTAGGTAAGGGTGAAGGACTCACTCAGTCCTTCTGTCATACAACAGTTCCACTGGCCTTGATTCACAGAATCAGGGTAACAAAACTTTATTCTTCCTGCCCCAATAATAGAGAAACTGGGGATCCCACACCAGCCAAAGTAACCATTTTCAGTTGCTGTTGTTTCATGCCAGGCGAGTGGGTGTGCCTATGCAAACAAGATCAGCCCCTGGAGTTCTTTTCCACACTCGCCATAAATCACCAGCAGATGTCAGGGTAGAGCTCATCCTGACTCTGCTTACATCAATAATGTGTAAATAATATGGAATGTAGACTGAGTCTACATTAGTGAGCAAAACAAGATATCAGAATGACCTTTGTATAAACAAAATGCAACTGTTGCTCATTATTGCCTGTAACAAAAGGTATAAATGCTTGCTGTAATTGTTTACCTGTTAAGAGACCTGTTTAGCTCTCTCCCTCTATGCAATTAATAAAAAAAAATAAAGTATCTGATTTGCTGTACCCAAACAAAAAGTGAGAACTCTGCTATTCTCCGACAATTTGGGGGCTCGTCCGGGATGGCAACGCCCGCAGAGGTACCGGCAGCTGATACGGATCGTTCCCCTTCGAACCCCATGGTGCCACAATAAATGTAAGAGACCTTTTGAAATTTCTATTGGGGTGTCGGAGGAGGACTGTCCGTGGGGCCGTCTGTCCCTGTTGTGCTCACGCCATCCGAACTTATTGACTGTGCAGCAAGGTCAAATGCAGAGCGGCTTAGGGAAATTGTTTGCCGCCCCCTGTATGCATATGCGAGGTGCATAGGTATGCACCGGAGCTGAGGAATTGTAACCGCCTCAGGAGGGGTTGTTACCGCCTCGAGTAATGCATCGAGGTACTTAGGAATAGTACCTGAAATAAAGGCCTTGGGGGGTGTGTGTGTGTGTGTACACCAGTGTAAATTAAGTGTTACCGAAAGACGCCCAGAGTAGTCTGCGAACAGGGCTGGCTCCAGGCACCAGGCACCCAAGCACATGCTTGGGGCGGCACCTGGTAAGGGGCGGCGGGGGGAGCGCGGCGGGGCATTCCGCGGGGAGGGGGGCGCTCCGGCGGCGCGGCGCTTGGCAGGGCGGGCGGCACTCTGAGGGGAGTTCCGGCGGCGCTCGGCGGGGGGCAGGGGCGGGCGCCGGGGGCGCGAGAATCATAGAATATCAGGGTTGGAAGGGACCTCAAGAGGTCATCTAGTCCAACCCCCTGCTCAAAGCAGGACCAATTCCCAACTAAATCATCCCAGCCAGGGCTTTGTCAAGCCGGGCCTTAAAAACCTCCAAGGAAGGAGACTCCACCACCTCCCTAGGTAACTCATTCCAGTGCTTCACCACCCTCCTAGTGAAATAGTGTTTCCTAATATCCAACCTGGACCTCCCCCACTGCAACTTGAGACCATTGCTCCTTGTTCTGTCATCTGCCACCACTGAGAACAGCCGAGCTCCATCCTCTTTGGAACCCCCCTTCAGGTAGTTGAAGGCTGTTATCAAATCCACCCTCATTCTTCTCTTCTGGAGACTAAACAATCCCAGTTCCCTCAGCCTCTCCTCATAAGTCATGTGCTCCAGACCCCTAATCATTTTTGTTGCCCTCCGCTGGACTCTTTCCAATTTTTCCACATCCTTCTTGTAGTGTGGGGCCCAAAACTGGACACAGTACTCCAGATGAGGCCTCACCAATGTCGAATAAAGGGGAACGATGACGTCCCTTGATCTGCTGGCAATGCCCCTACTTATACAGCCCAAAATGCCGTTAGCCTTCTTGGCAACAAGAGCACACTGTTGACTCATATCCAGCTTCTCGTCCACTGTGACCCCTAGGTCCTTTTCTGCAGAACTGCTACCTAGCCATTCGGTCCCTAGTCTGTAGCTGTGCATGGGATTCTTCCATCCTAGGTGCAGGACTCTGCACTTGTCCTTGTTGAACCTCATCAGGTTTCTTTTGGCCCAATCCTCTAATTTGTCTAGGTCCCTCTGTATCCGATCCCTACCCTCTAGTGTATCTACCATGCCTCCTAGTTTAGTGTCATCGGCAAACTTGCTGAGAGTGCAGTCCACACCATCCTCCAAATCATTAATAAAGATATTAAACAAAACCGGCCCCAGGACCGACCCTTGGGGCACTCCGCTTGAAACTGGCTGCGAACTAGACATGGAGCCATTGATCACTACCCGTTGAGCCCGACGATCTAGCCAGCTTTCTATCCACCTTACAGTCCATTCATCCAGCCCATTCTTCTTTAACTTGGCAGCAAGAATACTGTGGGAGACTGTATCAAAAGCTTTGCTAAAGTTAAGGAATAACACATCCACTGCTTTCCCCTCATCCACAGAGCCAGTTATCTAATCATAGAAGGCAATCAGGTTAGTCAGGCACGACTTCCCCTAAGTGAATCCATGCTGACTGTTCCTGATCACTTTCCTCTCCTCTAAGTGTTTCATAATTGATTCCTTAAGGACCTGCTCCATGATTTTTCCAGGGACTGAGGTGAGGCTGACTGGCTTGTAGTTCCCTGGATCCTCCTTCTTCCCTTTTTTAAAGATGGGCACTACATTAGCCTTTTTCCAGTCATCCGGGACCTCCCCCGATCGCCATGAGTTTTCAAAAATAATGGCTAATGGCTCTGCAATCTCATCCGCCAACTCCTTTAGCACCCTCGGATGCAGCGCATCCGGCCCCATGGACTTGTGCACATCCAGTTTTTCTAAATAGTCCCGAACCACTTCTTTCTCCACAGAGGGCTGGTCACTTTCTCCCCATATTGTGCTGCCCAGTGCAGCAGTCTGGGAGCTGACCTTGTTTGTGAAGACAGAGGCAAAAAAATCATTGAGTACATTAGCTTTTTCCACATCCTCAGTTATATAGAGCCCAATGGGGTAGGAGGGGCTCCCGGGCTCAGCTAACACTGCGGAACGGGCAGTGTTGTGCAACCAGTGCCAGTAATATCAACTGTTAAAAAAACAGACCTTGGAACGGATGCTGACCCTGTTTGTGTCCATTCAGGCCCATAGCATGGGGAGCTCTCCCCAGCACAAAGGGCTTAGCACAAGCCAACCATGCGCCTAAGACAGGACCAAGGGTTTCTGCCAACTTGTGATATCAACACCACATCTCCGGTCAGGAGAGAGGAATAGCTGTGTCCTGTTTTGCTATTCGGAGGGGCTGAGCTATTCCAAGAGACCTAAGGGAATGAGGTGCCCAACTCCCATGGACCAGCCCCAGGGGCTAGGTTCACAAAGGGGCTTAGGCACCTAAAGGCCCCTAGAGCTAAAGGCTGACAAGGAGTTTGGCTCCTGTTGAGGCTCCTGACATCCATTGGTTTAATTGGGAGTCAGCAGCCTCACTCCTTGGAGCGATGCACCCCCAAGTGCCAGGATCAGGCCCTGCTGGCATTCACAAAACCCCGCTCAGCTGCAGCCAAACTCTGTAGGCACCTAAATCCCCTGGCACCAGAATGTGGGATGTGAAATTTCCCTGGGTGTCTACATCTGTACGTGTGCACGGTTGCCAGGAGTCCGGACACCTCAGCCCCAGAGCGACTTCTGAACTGCGGTTGGGGACGTGTCCTCCGCTGTGCTCTTCTGGGGGGCCCAATCCCATGAGGCAAACATACCGGGTGATGGGCACTAGGGGCAGCAGAGGGGGAGAAACGGGCATTTACTGGGACCCAGGGTTTTGTGTAAGGCACTTGTTTGGAATGGGACTTTTTGTGGTTCAAAGGAGAGCGTCAACGCGAATAGCGAAGGGGAGTAAAGAGGTAGCTGTCAGAGTTCAGCGAAGCTGCACCTGTGTTCCCCCTCCACGGTTCAGCAACGGCAACTCACTCTAGGCTCCCGGCTCCTCAGCCATCACCTCTCCTGGCCGGTGATGTGCGTTTCTCTCCTCCCGACTGGGGGTTTTCCAGGCTGCACAGTTTCCTGCCTACACTGTGATATCCCCAGCAAGCCAGACTGCCTAAACGCCGCGTCTGCTCTTTGCTTTCCAGGCTGCGTCCGCGCTTTCCTTAATTGCACAGTTACAGTAATTGCCACAGTTACGAGTTACCACACAGCTCTTTGTAAGCAAATGCAGTTATTCTCCAGGCGAAAGCACAACAGAGAAAACCTATTAAAAACAGCAAAAGAACCCGTCATGCTAACTAGCTTATCAGAGGCCACCCCAACTCCAGCTCCTGTAGGTGTCGGTAGGTATCAGTCATTCAAATCCACAACTGGTTTTTCCCCGTGGTTATAGATTCATGACTGTCTCAGATTCAAAACGAAGAACAGTTCCATCTTTCCTTTCTATACTTGGGCCTTTGATCTTGGCCTCATGTACCAGGTGATCAGCAGACAATGGCCCACACCTCAGGGTGTAGCTACAAACGGTTGGGTGGGTTTCTGCATAACCCGAAGTGGGGATGTTGCATTCACCTCTTCCTAGAAATCCGTCAGGAAAACCACTTAACCCTTGTTGTCCCAAAAGTCTGGCATATTGGTCAGTGTAGCCCTTTGAACCCTCAGGTCTCTCATCTGTCCCATCTCCCCCTCAAGAGGTTCCATACAATCCCAGCCCACCGTAAACCATAAACCATTCATTGAATAGAATGGACCCCAAAGGTTCTTAGACAGCTGAAAAATTACCATCTCTGTCACCGCTCCCCCTAAAGGAGTGACTGCACGGGCTCTGCCTTTCCCCTTGTTCACATGGGAGAAAAGCTCCATAACTGGCCCCCAGAGAAGCCGATGCTCAGATATTTCCCCACCCCACCCCAGTGCTCCCTTTGAGAGACCCTAGGAGCTGTGGGGCAGGGTGTAGGGTCCCTTAGCCTATGGGTAGCTCATGGCAGTCGTGCCTTATTAGATGTGATTTGGGCTCCATAGCTCACTCCGAAGTCTCCCCCCAGATGTCCCCATGAGCTTCCACCTTTGGTCTGGGATGTCATCACTCCGGTAGCTGGAGTCCCCCTCTGTGGGACCCAGATGGGAGCATCGACACAGGTGCTCAGCTCAGGAGGGCAGGGGGCAAAGCTGTGTAGCTCCAGAGCTCAGGGGTTAGCCTGCTGCCCTGGTAAATGAGCTGGGGTGAGGGCAAGTCTCACAGCCGGCTAATGAAGGAGAGTTCTGTTTAAGATAAAGATTTAGTTAAAAGCAGTTATCTCTGCATCAGCAGTCTGTTCCCAGCTCTGGAAAGGGAGTGGTGCCTAGTGGTTATAACTGGGAGCCAGGACTCCTATGTTCTAGTTCTGGTTGGGGAGTGGGGTCTAGTGCTTTAGAGCCAGAGAGCTGAAAGCCAGGACTCCTGGGTTCTATCTTCAGCTCTGGGAGAATAGGGTCTGGTACCCAAAGCAGTAGGACAGGGAGTTCTGGTTTATGTGGAGGAACCCATCACCTGCCCGCCCCCCCACACACCCTTACCACGGTGGGTAAGAGCGTTGTGTTATGAAATCTCTGCTTCTTCTTGGAGCTGGCTGTGCTGCCATCCACCCCATGGACTGTGACTTACCTGGGTCCGTCCCTTCAGTTCTGCCTAGACAGGAAAGCCAGCCTTGTGCATAGCTGGGGTGACAGCTCTGAGCATTGTTCTCTGCCGGGGCCCCATTCTAGGGCGGGAATGGATGACAATTGAGATCCATTTCCATTTCAGTTTAAAGAGTTCCTTATAGCCTTTATTTTGTACATTTTAAGACAATGCTGTTACCACCTCTGAATGGCATATACAGCAAAGACAGTTAAGGCAAGAAAGGTAATTGATCATGTTACATCTCCGAGGTTCAGAACGGCTCAAGGAGTTGCTTAACAAGGAGAAAGTGATTTTGTCACCGAAATATCGGGTCCACCTAGCTGAGAGCCAATAACAGCCAGACAGGGATAAGGAGGAGTTGCTTTATTCTGCAGAAGAAAGGAGAGCCTTGCACCTTGGTACAAAGACTCTGTTTTACACACATTTTACAGATTTTTTATACACATTTAGACCAAGGTCCTTGCAGTGTTAACACTTGATTGGTGGTTGTCAGACCTGTGCTTTTGCTATTTGGTTAGTGAAAACCGGCTTGGGACCAGCTCCAACTACCTTAAGACCTTGAAGGGAAAACAGTTGAAAAGTTCAGGCTACTGTGTCCTTAAGGTGTCTGCTTCCCCCTAATGGCTGCTGGCTGACATAACAACTACTCTATTAAGGGGGGGTCACTAGTAACTTTTACAGTTCCCCCTTCGGGCCTGACAAATTCAAAAATTGTCAGGCCCGTTACGCAATTTGCGATTAAGCTGGACGGACAGATACTGCGTTTTTTTATGGACAGCAGAGCTTTTGTGCATTACACAGGCATTTGGCACATTGTATTATTGTCCAAATAACACATAGAAAAAAAAGAAAGAAAAGAATCCATTTAACAATTGTTCAAAAGAGCCCCGTAAACCATGACCCAAGGTCTGGAAGGAGGTCCTTAAAACTAAAGGTGTGATCAAGAGATACAGCATGGAAAACAACAGCAGCATTTTTAATGGCTTGTAAATTCTGCTTAATTAAGCCAGAATGATTAACATAGAAACAACATTTTTTCCCGATGCGAGCACAAGCCCCCCCAATTTAGAATTTATAGCATTTAACACACGTTTATTTGGCAAAGCTATTTTTGCCACCTTATTAATTTTTTGTTTTAACTTTTGGAAAGCGTTTATTGATGCATTGGCTATTTTTTTTAGTTCTGCAGAAATATTTACTACTGCTTTTTTTAGCTCGGCTACCCCCAACCCAGGAATGAGCGCACGAACAAAGGAGTGAAACCCTGTTTGCCTGATTACTAGGGGATTGTTGGCGCGTTTTGCTCGAGTCCTTATAAAGGGGGGGGGGGTAAAAAACTTATGGGCATAGCTGCCCAGGTTGAGGATCTGGCTGGAATCCAATGTGTCGTTTACTTGGACATCTGGTAACACCCGGGCCACACCACACCGACCTTGCCAACCTGGAGGGAGAGCTTTGTAGACATTGTGGCCACAGATAAAATACAAGTCAGGGGGTCTCTAAATAGAGGGTAAGGGTATTACCCGCAACTCGATGGTGCCAGGTCACCCATCTATCCCAGTGCCTGGAGTTACTCACTAGGCGGTCCTGGCACCTTCAATGGGAAACATTTAAATCTCCTAGGGCATGGGTATTGTTTAAAATGGCCCCACAATACGTAACCCCAAATATGTTAGCTGTAAAACTTGCAAGTGATCCCATGGACTCCAGGCATCCAGACATCCTTTCAAGGGATGTGTGGGGCAACAGAATGACAGAGTAAATATTTACATAATACATATGTGTTTTATTTATGGGGCCTAATGGGAGGAATGAGGGAAACCACTGCCCTTGATAACAAATGCCTGTTGGTTTTACAGTAATGGCCATGTGCAGGGGACAAGGGGTTTTTTGGGCGTTCCCAGAGGTATTTAAAGGGTAAAGGGTTCCATTTTTTACTTCAAACCGAAGGGTTTGATCACAGGTCTCCAGGGGAAGGTAGCCCACTTCCCTCCCACTTCCTTCAGCATTTTTTAAACAAAGGGGCATGTTATACCTGATCCCAAGAACTTCAAAAAGAGGGACCCCCTTAGCTGCCCAGTAATAATGCCAAACTTCAGACCTTTTTTCATATTTGTCATATTGATATTTCCTAATCTATGCCCATTCAGTTTTCCGTTCTACCTGTAAGGAGAGTACTTCAGAGAGATTTGCAGGTACAGCCCACAACCCTATTCCTTCCTCAGAGCGGGTTTTGTGACACAGCCAACAATCAGATAAGTGTCCCAACGTGGCTATTTGCTGAAGAGGTTTAGCGTCTGGGTGTGGGTTAGCTTGTACAAGGGGCAGACCCAAAAGCAATAGTCACTGCAGCACCGTGTGAGAACCCATAGTTATAAAGTCTTAGGATTTTGTTCGCCGGAACAGAAGCTTTAGTCCCTCAAGAGGTTCAGCTTTCCAGGTATCATCTGCTTCTGGCTCTTCCGGGTCGCGGTGGGAAGAGCTGGCGGTGCTCCCTTGAGGTCCGAAGTCATCTGCTTCTGGTCCCGTCCTAGGGGCTAGCTTGACTCGGGTGTGGTGTATCCAAGTGTCTCGCTCTTTCACTCGAATAGCAGTGTGAGAGGTAAGAAGGACTTGTAAAGGGCCCGCCCACCGGGGTTGGAGAGGCTTGTGTTTCCACTCTTTTACATAGACCCAGTCTCCTGGAGCAATCCGGTGGGCAGGGACATCAGCGGGTAGGGACTGAAATTGAGCCGCATACCTGTTTGGTCTTTTGAACTTTTTCCCTTGTATGATATACTCGGGTGGCCATGCTTACCAGTTCCTCCAGGGATTTTTCTTCAGCACCCTCGAGCTGCTGCAACCGCTTCTTGATGTCCAGGGCTGACTGGGAAATAAAAATAAGACTGACCGTAGACTGTGTCCGTGGCCTTGGGATCTGCATTGTGGCATCCTCAATCTTTGTTGGTAATATCTGTCTCGGTAGACCTGCTGTCTTGGGCTCCGTTGAGGAGGGTACCGGGTCCACCGCAATTGGTAATGCTGCCGCCGGGGGTGGGCGTGGTCTAGAGCAATACATGGGGGGGATATCCTCCAAATAATCAGCCTCGTGAGGGGCAGAAGCTTTCGGGAATAGAGGGGCCTGAATCTGTACCTTCTTCATGCGACGATGGGCCTCATCGTCCCACAAAAACCAATAGTTCATTTGCCCCGGCGCTTGGTTTTCCAATGTTAGGCGTAAGGGGGTCAAATGGGTAAGAATATCAAAGGAGCCATACTCGGGCCATGCAGTCCCCAGGGCTGGCCAATCCTGGGTGCAAAGTTGTAAAAAACGCTTCCTTGACATCCCTTTTTGAACACCGGGTAAGGGCCATTTGCTTAACATATAATTCAAAGGACTATCCTTTGAGGGTTTTACCAGAGACCCACCCATCTGCCTGCTGACACTCTAACAAAGAATTACACAGAGAACAGAGGGAATTATGGCCTAATAGGATCCTATTACAGGAATTTCTACTAATACTGACCGCTACAGGGGATGGGACAGAAGGATCCCAATTCGACCTCAGAGCTTCATCGCACGCGATGGTTTCCACTCTGAGGCCAGGTCTACACTACCGCGGTAGTTCGACGGCTGGCAATCGAACTTCCGGGTTCGATTTATCGAGTGCGGTCTGGACGCAATAAATCGATCCCGGAAGTGCTCGCCGTCGACTGCGGTACTCCACCTCAGCGAGAGGAGTACCGCGGAGTCGACGGGGGAGCCTGCCTGCCGCGTGTGGACCGCGTCTGAACCGCGGTAAGTTCGAACTAAGGTATGTCGACTTCAGCTACGTTATTCACGTAGCTGAAGTTGCGTATCTTAGATCGAATTGTGGTGTTAGTGTAGACCAGGCCTGAGGAATTACGAATGAGAGGCTCAGTTCCGTCCACACACCTAACGCCCAATGTATAAGACAGAAATTCATTAACCGGTTAACCAGACCAGAACCAGAACCAGATAGTGTCTCCTTATCCTATTAGGACTCACCTTATCGGAACACGAACCCCAGGGGCCGCGGTGAAGCAGAGAAAAGGGGCGAAACACCCCGTTGGCGCCGTTCCTAGTTCGCCGCAGCCGTCCGGAGTCCAATGTCCGAGCTAGGAGAGTCCCGGCGGAGTCGCCAGAAACTGTCACCGAAATATCGGGTCCACCTAGCTGAGAGCCAATAACAGCCAGACAGGGATAAGGAGGAGTTGCTTTATTCTGCAGAAGAAAGGAGAGCCTTGCA
>NW_020706194.1:0-1199 GCF_002925995.2 Terrapene triunguis
GGGTGTGACGTTGTGCAGTCTACATGGTTTTATAAAAATATAATAATAAGTCAATATAATGTAACTGGGATAGATTTAGAGAAAATACGGTAATAAGTGATATAATGTAACTGGGATATGCTTCATGCAAAAGGTCTCTTGTAAGGTATCATTACGAAGTGCATAATCTACTGAGTATGATCATCTAATTTGTATAAATGTACCACTCTTGTATCTAAAACTAGAAATATAAAATGTAACTCTGAGGGCCTATTGTAATTATGTAAAGTGTGGGCCATTAATGATGGTTTGGAATCTTGATGACTCCCATTGTCTGCAGATGGCTGTTTACCTGTGAGTCTCCCTGTATATGTGTGTGCTGGCAAGTGAGTAATGAAATCTTGCAGTGACATGTGATCATGTCACCTGAACTGGAATCCATCTTTAACCTGGTGCTTTTCCAGTGAGGGGGGGGGGGTGGAAACCCAGAGAGACAAAGGGTTCCCGCCTTATGCAAAAGATATATAAAGGGGTGGAACAGAAGAGGGATAGAGAGGAGCCATCATGGAGAAGCCCCTAGATAACACCTAAGCTGGAACAAAAGCTGTACCAGGGGAAAGAATTGTGCCCAGGCCTGGAAGGTGTCCAGTCTGAGAAAAACTTACTGAAGCATCTCTGAGGGTGAGATTATCTGTATTTAGTTTGATTAGGCATAGATTTGCGCATTTTATTTTATTTTGCTTGTGACTTACTTTGTTCTGTCTGTTACTACTTGGAACCACTTAAATCCTACTGTCTGTATTTAATAAAATCACTTTTTATTTAGTAATTTACTCAGAGTATGTATTAATACCTGGGGGAGCAAACAGCTGTGCATATCTCTCTATCTGTGTTATAGAGGGCGAACAATTTATGAGTTTGCCCTGCATAAGCTTTATGCAGGGTAAAACGGATTTATCTGGGTTTAGACCCCATTGGGAGTTGGGCATCTGAGTGCTAAAGACAAGCACACTCCTGTGAGCTGTTTTTGGGTAAACTTGTAGCTTTGGGACAAGTGATTCAGACCCTGAGTCTGTGTCTGGAGCCAGACTGGAGTGTCTCGCTCAGCAAGACGGGGTGCTGGAGTCCTGAGCTGGCAGGGAAAACAGAAGCAGGGGTAGTCTTGGCACATCGGGTGGCAGCTCCCAAGGGGGTTTCTGTGATCCAACCCGTCACAGTGG
>NW_020706195.1:0-3706 GCF_002925995.2 Terrapene triunguis
GCTTGGCTATCCAGTATTACTTTAGGTTTCTGCAACAGTTTTTCAGGAGCATAATATTTGGACATCCCTTATTACTCTGTACTATAATTGTATTATCCGGAGAGCTCTTACTAATATACTCTAGTGCAATATTTTTATATGAATGTAGTATTTAGGTTTCATTGTTACTAAATATTCTATTCCAGGGGTTCTCAACCTTTTTCTTTCTGAGGCCCCACAAACATACTATAAAAACTCCAATAACTGGTTTTCTGCATATGAAAGCCAGGACCGGCATTAGGGGATAGCAAGCAGGGCAGTTGCCCAGGGAGCAGCGTGAAGCTAAGTTTCTCAGGCTTCTGCTTTAGCCCCAGGTGGCGGGGCTCAGGGCTTCAGCCCCATGCAGTGGGACTTCGGCTTTCTGTCCTGGGCCCCAGCAAGTCTAACCCTGGTCCTGATTGGCAGACCCCCTGAAACCTGCTCGTGGTCCCCCAGAGGGCCCGGACCCCTGGTTGAGAACCACTGTTCTATTCTATGATTCTTTTTAAATAAGGGTATAATATTTGAGATGTTTACAAGCCATTGTTACTGAAGACTACCATAGTAGAGATGCTGTTTGGATATCCATTGTTACTCCATATTACCTTAATATATTTATAAAGGATGTATTTACTTGGCCACATACTCTCACTCCAGAATACTGTATTTTTTCTTTTCTTAGGCATAATGTTGCATATTCAATATTACTCTGTATATCTCTAGTATTTTTAAATAAATGTGTAGTACTGGGTACCAAGCCATTATTATTCTAGAATACCACAATATTTTCCCACAGACATACAATTTAGCATCTATTACTAACAATTACCAGTCATTACTGTATAGTATTCAAGCAATTTTATAAAGGTGTAGTACTTGGGCACCACTATTAGTCTAAAATACTGTGGGATTTTCCTCCCTAGAAACCTGTATGCCCAGTATTTTTATATTACCTGAATGTATTATAAGGGTGTAATATTTGGATAGCCATTATTACTCTATATTGCTGCAGAATTAGTATAAGGCTGTAGTATTTGGGAGCCCTTATTTTTCTAGTATTTTATATGGGTTTTGCATTTTGGGGAGCCATTATTACTCTAGTATTTTACAAGAGTTTAGTATTTGGGAGCTGTTATTACTTTAGTATATTATTTTAGTGTTTTATAAGGGTGTGGTGTTTGGGAGTACTTATACTCCAGTACTTTGTGAGGGCTTAGGTTGTAGGAGCCAATATTACACTAGGACACCACAGTAATATCCTTCCTAAGGCTGTTGTAATTGAGATCATGTATTACTGTTATTACCCTCAAGTACTGTGTCATTTTCCTTGTCAGTGTACATTATTCGAGTATATTTTACAATGGCACAGTATTGTTACTTTGGAATAGTGTAACAGTGATCATTAATAACTTAGTAATATTTTTTGTTCATAGCTGCTATCATGCAAAGGAGGGGCTGAACTTTAGGATCTCCCCATCTAGAATACCGGAGTATTCTTTGATTTTGTAGTATTTCTGTAGTAATGCTCATTTCTTTTTCAATAACAACCATTCCTGGCATATGGAATTGGAAATCGGCATGAGCTGGGATAGCCATGTGCTTCCCCAAGTCAAGTATACTGGAGTATCTTTAGAAACTGGAGTATTTTGTAGTATTCTCATATCTTCTGATGGGGGATGACTTAATCTGGATAGTTTTAACACTCTTACATACTGTCATATTGCTACTCCAGTATTCATGGCTACTGTAATATTCATGGTCTCAGACACCATCCGATGGTCCAGGGACATCTACATCGAGCACATCACCGGCCACTGACAGTACTAGGAGGCGTGAGCCAGAGTGACACCGTTTTTCGACTACGAGAAAGGGACCAAGAGACTTTCTCCATTGGATCATATGAACTGGAACCATAAACTCCCTGAACATTAAATCTCACCAAATGAGGGTCAATCCATCTTCATCATCATGTCCACTCATTATACCCCACACCCGAACATAGCCACTCTATGAACTTCATACCTTCATATCTCAATGCCTGTACTTTGACCCATCAACCTTTTACCCCCAATTGGGGATATTGCAGATTATGTATTCCTCATGCCACCTGATCTTAAACCAAACTTTGCACCCTCGATAATATGTACGTTATTCCCTGATAACCAGAAACTTCTATGCTCAAACTCTGTTCACTATTTTTTTTTAACATCATCTTAATAAAATTGTTAACTCTGTTCAGTGCTCAGCATTCTTGCTAGTGTAGCATAAATACTCCACTATTCCAGGATCCTGCAGTTTGGGTTCTTGAGCACTGTAGTAGCATTGCTCTAGTACACCTGGATACAGTAACATTGCTACTGAAGTATTCTGAGATATGACAGCCTTCTTTGGAACGACAATATTTGTACTCTAGCATTTTTAATACTGTAGCATTGATACTGTAGCATTGGAGTCTGCTGTAGCAAACCTCTATATGCTAATACTAGTACTCTAGTTTTCCTGAATACTGCAGGACTAGTATGTTACTATTAGTATTCTGGGATAGTGCTTCATTCATATTCTGGTATAATTTGATGCTCTTGAATTCCTCAATGCTCTAGTATCAACACCGTTTTCTGTTACTCTAGTATTTTATGTAGCAGTCTGTTTCCCCCCGACAATGACTGACTGGTAATCATTCTGATATTCTTTAATATTTTAGTACTGATATTGTAATATTTTGCTGCTCTAGTGTTTCATATAATTCTCTGGTATTTTTTCCATAATGATTGATGGGTAACTACTCCTATTTTCCTCAGTGGGCTGGTATTGACACTGTAATATTCAGCTCCTGTAGTATTTCCTAGAATAAACTGGTATTTTTCATAACAACTGACTGGTAACCACTCTGGCAGTCCTTAACATTCTGGTATTGACAGTATAATATCCTGTTATGCTAGTTTTCTATGTATTATACTGGTATTTCCCGCCCCCCCCTTACTACTGGCCACACCGTCCCCAGAAGAACCCAAAACAAGATAGCATTAACAAAGGACAGATCACCATCCCATCCCTCCAGGCTAACCCCTGATGTGAAGAGGAACCGGAGCTTTTGGGTCACTGTGAACCCAAAGGTTGGTTATGAGACAAATCCACGCCCTCCTACCAGGGGTCAACGATGTCGGAAGATCTGGGGAGAACCCAGGTGTCCGGGGGATGGAGAGATGGATGGAAAGATGGCGGAGAACAAGAAACTTAGATTTGCTGACCCCCAAGGGGTGTATGTATAGGTAGCTGGAACATGTGCTGTTATATCCATTGCATGTACAATTTTTCTTTAAATTATTATTATATTATTATTATTATTATATATTTTTTTGCTTTGATTTACAACCCCAGAGTCCCCCCGATTGTGGAAGCGAGAACTACCCCAAGGACCACGCAACAAATTATAATCATAATTTTCTTCTACATTACCCCAGGGATCCAGGAAGCGAGAGAGAGAGAGAGAGAGAAAAGGAGAGATGTTAATCGCTATTTTAATACTTTCATGGCTGGACTGGGCACCAGCAAGACAACAAGCAGGGCGAGTGAGATCTTTAGCTGGTGGAAATCCCAGGAGCTGCATGGATTCACACCAGCTGGGGATCTGGCCCCATTGACCCCAATGGAGTGACGGCTGAGTGACACCTTCTGGGGATCTGGCCCC
>NW_020706196.1:0-3722 GCF_002925995.2 Terrapene triunguis
GCTTGGCTATCCAGTATTACTTTAGGTTTCTGCAACAGTTTTTCAGGGGCATAATATTTGGACATCCCTTATTACTCTGTACTATAATTGTATTATCCGAAGAGCTCTTACTAATATACTCTAGCGCAATATTTTTATATGAATGTAGTATTTAGGTTTCATTGTTACTAAATATTCTATTCCAGGGGTTCTCAACCTTTTTCTTTCTGAGGCCCCACAAACATACTATAAAAACTCCAATAACTGGTTTTCTGCATATGAAAGCCAGGACCGGCATTAGGGGATAGCAAGCAGGGCAGTTGCCCAGGGAGTAGCATGAAGCTAAGTTTCTCAGGCTTCTGCTTTAGCCCCAGGTGGCGGGGCTCAGGGCTTCAGCCCCATGCAGTGGGACTTCGGGTTTCTGTCCTGGGCCCCAGCAAGTCTAACCCTGGTCCTGATTGGCAGACCCCCTGAAACCTGCTCGCGGTCCCCCAGAGGGCCCGGACCCCTGGTTGAGAACCACTGTTCTATTCTATGATTCTTTTTAAATGAGGGTATACTATTTGAGATGTTTACAAGCCATTGTTACTGAAGACTACCATAGTATTTTTCTCAAAGAGATGCTGTTTGGATATCCATTGTTACTCCATATTACTTTAATATATTTATAAAGGATGTATTTACTTGGCCACATACTCTCACTCCAGAATACTGTATTTTTTCTTTTCTTAGGCATAATGTTGCATATTCAATATTACTCTGTATATCTCTAGTATTTTTAAATAAATGTGTAGTACTGGGTACCAAGCCATTATTATTCTAGAATACCACAATATTTTCCCACAGACATACAATTTAGCATCTATTACTAACAATTACCAGTCATTACTTTATAGTATTCAAGCAATTTTATAAAGGTGTAGTACTTGGGCACCACTATTAGTCTAAAATACTGTGGGATTTTCCTCCCTAGAAACCTGTATGCCCAGTATTTTTATATTACCTGAATGCATTATAAGGGTGTAATATTTGGATAGCCATTATTACTCTATATTGCTGCAGAATTAGTATAAGGCTGTAGTATTTGGGAGCCCTTATTTTTCTAGTATTTTATATGGGTTTTGCATTTTGGGGAGCCATTATTACTCTAGTATTTTACAAGAGTTTAGTATTTGGGAGCTGTTATTACTTTAGTATATTATTTTAGTGTTTTATAAGGGTGTGGTGTTTGGGAGTACTTATACTCCAGTATTTTGTGAGGGCTTAGGTTGTAGGAGCCAATATTACACTAGGACACCACAGTAATATCCTTTCTAAGGCTGTTGTAATTGAGATCATGTATTACTGTTATTACCCTCAAGTACTGTGTCATTTTCCTTGTCAGTGTACATTATTCGAGTATATTTTACAATGGCACAGTATTGTTACTTTGGAATAGTGTAATAGTGATCATTAATAACTTAGTAATATTTTTTGTTCATAACTGCTCTCGTGCAAAGGAGGGGCTGAACTTTAGGATCTCCCCATCTAGAATACCGGAGTATTCTTTGATTTTGTAGTATTTCTGTAGTAATGCTCATTTCTTTTTCAATAACAACCATTCCTGGCATGTGGAATTGGAAATCGGCATGAGCTGGGATAGCCATGTGCTTCCCCAAGTCAAGTATACTGGAGTATCTTTAGAAACTGGAGTATTTTGTAGTATTCTCATATCTTCTGATAGGGGATGACTTAATCTGGATAGTTTTAACACTCTTACATACTGTCATATTGCTACTCCAGTATTCATGGCTACTGTAATATTCATGGTCTCAGACACCATCCGATGGTCCAGGGACATCTACATCGAGCACATCACCGGCCACCGACAGTACCAGGAGGCGTGAGCCAGAGTGACATCGTTCTCCCACTACGAGAAAGGGACCAAGTGACCTTCTCCGTTGGATCATATGAACTGGAACCATAAACTCCCTGAACATTAAATCTCACCAAATGAGGGTCAATCCATCCTCATCATTATATCCACTCATTATACTCCACACCCGAACACAACCACTCTATGAACTTCATACCTTCATATCTCAATGCCTGTACTTTGACCCATCAACCTTTTACTCCCAATCGGGGATATTGCAGATTATGTATTCCTCATGCCACCTGATCTTAAACCAAACTTTGCACCCTCGATAATCAGTACGTTATTCCCTGATAACCAGAAACTTCTATGCTCAAACTCTGTTCACTATTTTTTTTTTAACATCATCTTAATAAAATTGTTAACTCTGTTCAGTGCTCAGCATTCTTGCTAGTGTAGCATAAATACTCCACTATTCCAGGATCCTGCAGTTTGGGTTCTTGGGCACTGTAGTAGCATTGCTCTAGTACACCTGGATACAGTAACATTGCTACTGAAGTATTCTGAGATATGACAGCCTTCTTTGGAACGACAGTATTTGTACGCTAGCATTTTTAATACTGTAGCATTGATACTGTAGCATTGGAGTCTGCTGTAGCAAACCTCTATATGCTAATACTAGTACTCTAGTTTTCCTGAATACTGCAGGACTAGTATGTTACTATTAGTATTTTGGGATAGTGCTTCATTCATATTCTGGTATAATTTGATGCTCTTGAATTCCTCAATGCTCTAGTATCAACACCGTTTTCTGTTACTCCAGTATTTTATGTAGCAGTCTGTTTCCCCCCGACAATGACTGACTGGTAATCATTCTGATATTCTTTAATATTTTAGTACTGATATTGTAATATTTTGCTGCTCTAGTGTTTCATATAATTCTCTGGTATTTTTTCCATAATGATTGATGGGTAACTACTCCTATTTTCCTCAGTGGGCTGGTATTGACACTGTAATATTCAGCTCCTGTAGCATTTCCTAGAATAAACTGGTATTTTTCATAACAACTGACTGGTAACCACTCTGGCATTCCTTAACATTCTGGTATTGACAGTATAATATCCTGTTATGCTAGTTTTCTATGTATTATACTGATATTTCCCCCCCCACCCTTACTGCTGGCCACACCGTCCCCAGAAGAACCCAAAACAAGATAGCATTAACAAAGGACAGATCACCATCCCATCCCTCCAGGCTAACCCCTGATGTGAAGAGGAACCGGAGCTTTTGGGTCACTGTGAACCCAAAGGTTGGTTATGAGACAAACCCACGCCCTCCTACCAGGGGTCAAGGATGTCGGAAGATCTGGGGAGAACCCAGGTGTACGGGGGATGGAGAGATGGATGGAAAGATGGCGGAGAACAAGAAACTTAGATTTGCTGACCCCCAAGGGGTGTATGTATAGGTAGCTGGAACATGTGCTGTTATATCCATTGCATGTACAATTTTTCTTTAAATTATTATTATATTATTATTATTATATATTTTTTTGCTTTGATTTACAACCCCAGAGTCCCCCCGATTGTGGAAGCGAGAACTACCCCAAGGACCACGCAACAAATTATAATCATAATTTTCTTCTACATTACCCCAGGGATCCAGGAAGCGAGAGAGAGAGAGAGAAAAGGAGAGATGTTAATGGCTATTTTAATACTTTCATGGCTGGACTGGGCACCAGCAAGACAACAAGCAGGGCGAGTGAGATCTTTAGCTGGTGGAAATCACAGGAGCTGCATGGATTCACACCAGCTGGGGATCTGGTCCTGTTGACCCCAATGGAGCTACAGCTGAGTGACACCTTCTGGGGATCTGGCCCCACTGACCCCCA
>NW_020706197.1:0-5109 GCF_002925995.2 Terrapene triunguis
AGGCTATGTCTACACTACAGAATTAGGTCGGATTTATAGAAGCCGGTTTTATAGAAACCGGTTGTATGCAGCCGATTGTGTGTGTCCCCACCTAAAATGCTCTAAGTGCATGAAGTCGGCGGACCGCGTCCACAGTACCGAGGCTAGCGTCGACTTCCGGCGCATTGCACTATGGTACCTATCCCACAGTTCCCGGAGCCTCCGGCGCCCATTGGAATTATGGGTTGAGATCGCAATGCCCGGATGATGCAAAGCAGTGCCGCGAGGGGTTCTGGGTACATTGCGTCAGGCCCCTCCCCCGCCGTCACAGCAACGGCAGACAATAGATTCGCGCCTTTTTACCTGGGTTACCTGTGCAGACAACATACCACGCCAAGCATTGAGCCCGCTCAGCTCAGCTTACCGTCACCATATCTCTTCCGGGTGCCGGCAAACGTGGGACTGCATTGCTAAACAGCAGCAGCAGCTTACTGCCTTTTGGCGGTAGACGGTGCAGCATGACTGGTAGCCTTCATTGGCGATCTGGGTGCTGGCAGCTGTGGGGCTGGCAGCCGTAGGGCTGCATTGCACCAGCCCCTTGCCTTTTGGTAGAAGATGGTATATTACAACTGGTAACCGTCGTCATCGTACTGCAGTGGCTGTCGATCATGGGCACCCGGGCAGACAATGATGGTTATCAGTCGTAGTATGCTATTTTCTGCCAAGTGCCCAGTATTGTCTGCTAAGCACCCAGAAGAGGCTGATGGCGATCTGGGTGCTGGCAGACATGGGGCTGGCAGACGTGGGGCTAGATTGCTACACAGCAGCAACCCCTTGCCTTTTGGGCAGTAGATAGCATATTACGATTGGTATCCATCGTTGTCGTACTGCAGTGGGTATCAGATGGTGCAATAGACCTGAAGGCTTACTGCCAAGCGCCCAGTATTTGCTGCCAAGCACCCAGAAAATGCCAAGGGCTATCAGTCATGCTGCGCCGTCGTCTTAAGATGTAAAAAATAGATTTATTCTCCATTCATTTGCTTCCCCCCTCCCTCCTGCTAAACCCAGGCTTTTGAGTTCAATCTTTGGGGGGGGGGGGGCATTCTGTGTGACAGTTGTTTGTGTTTCTCCCTGATGCAAAGCCACCTTTCTTGATTTTAATTCCCTGTACCTGTACGCGGTGTCACTCGCCCCTCCCTCCCTCTCTCCCTCCCTCCCTTCTTCCCCTGGTCCGTCAGATACTACTTTCGCGCCTTTTTTCAGACCAGACGCCATAGCCAGCACTGGGATCATGGAGCCCGCTCAGATCACCGCGGCAATTCTGAGCACTATGAACACCACGCGCATTGTCCTGGAAAACATGCAGAGCCTCCTGGACATGCCAAAGCCAAACCAGGACCAGCTGAGGAGGAGGCGATTGCAGCGCGGCGACGATAGTGATGAGGAAATTGACATGGACCTCTCACAAGGCACAGGCCCCAGCAATGTGGAAATCTTGGTGTTACTGGGGCAGGTTCATGCCGTGGACCGCCGATTCTGGGCCCGGGAAACAAGCACAGAGTGGTGGGACCGCATCGTGTTGCAGGTCTGGGACGATGCCCAGTGGCTGCGAAACTTTCGCATGCGTAAGGGCACTTTCATGGAACTTTGTGACTTGCTTTCCCCTGCCCTGAAGCGCCAGAATACCAGGATGAGAGCAGCCCTCACAGTGGAGAAGCGAGTGGCGATAGCCCTGTGGAAGCTTGCAACGCCAGACAGCTACCGGTCAGTCGGGAATCAATTTGGAGTGGGCAAATCTACTGTGGGGGCTGCTGTGATCCAAGTTGCCAGGGCAATGAGAGACCTGGTGATATCAAGGGTAGTGACTCTGGGAAACGTGCAGACCATAGTGGATGGCTTTGCTGCAATGGGATTCCCAAACTGTGGTGGGGCCATAGACGGAACCCATATCCCTATCTTGGCACCGGCGCACCAAGCCGCCGACTACATAAACCGCAAGGGGTACTTTTCAATGCTGCTGCAAGCCCTGGTGGATCACAAGGGACGTTTCACCGACATCAACGTGGGCTGGCCGGGAAGAGTACATGATGCTCGCGTCTTCAGGCAGTCTCTTCTGTTTCGAAAGCTGGAGGAAGGGACTTTCTTCCCAGACCAGAAAATAACAGTTGGGGATGTTGAAATGCCTATCGTGATCCTTGGGGACCCAGCCTACCCCTTAATGCCATGGCTCATGAAGCCATACACAGGCAGCCTGGACAGCAGTCAGGACCTGTTCAACTACAGGCTGAGCAAGTGCCGAATGGTGGTGGAATGTGCATTTGGCCGTTTAAAAGCGCGCTGGCGCAGCTTACTGACTCGCTCAGACCTTAACGAAAAGAATCTCCCCATTGTTATTGCTACTTGCTGTGCGCTCCACAATATATGTGAAAGTAAGGGGGAGACATTTATGGCGGGGTGGGAGGTTGAGGCAAATCGCCTGGCCGCTGATTACGCGCAGCCAGACACCAGGGCGGTTAGAGGAGCACAGCAGGGCGCGGTGCGCATCAGAGAAGCGTTGAAAACCAGTTTTGTGACTGGCCAGGCTACGGAGTGAAACTTCTGTTTGTTGCTCCTTGATGAACCCTCTGCCCCTCCCCCACCACCCTGTTAACTCTACTTCCCTGCAAACCAACCACCCCACCCTCCCCCACTACCCTCCCCCCTTCGAGCACCACTTGCAGAGGCAATAAAGTCATTGTTGCTTCACATTCATGCATTCTTTATTAATTCAGCACACAACTAGGGGGATAATTGGAAAGGTAGCCCGGGATGGGTGGGGGAGGAGGGAAGGAAAAGGACACACTCCAATTTAAAACTTTAAAACTTATTGCTATGGAAATCATCTAGGGTGGAGTGAGTGGGTGGCCGAAGGCCCCCCCACCGTGTTCTTGGGCGTCTGGGTGAGGAGGCAATGGGACTTGGGGAGGATGGCTGCTGGTTACAGAGGGGCTGTAGCGGCGGTCTCTGCTCCTGCTGCCTTTCCTGCAGCTCAACCATACGCAGGAGCATATCACTTTGATGCTCCAGCAGCCGGAGCATCGACTCTTGCTTTCTGATTACAAGTTGACGCCACCTCTCCTCTTCAGCCCGCGTTTCAGCACGCAACTTCTCCTCTTCAGCACGCCACCTCTCCTCTCGCTCATATTGGGCTTTTTTAAAATCAGTCATTGACTGCCTCCACGCATTCAGCTGTGCTCTGTCAGCGTGGGAGGCAGTCTGAAGTTCAGTAAACATTTCGTCACGCGTCCTTCGCTTCCTTCTTCGAATATTCACTAGCCTCTGCGAAGGAGTAAGATTTGCAGCTGGTGGAGAAGGGAGAGGTTGTTAAAAAAGATACATTTTAGAGAACAATGGGTAGACTCTTTCACGTTAGATTTTGCTGTTCACAACATCACACAGCACATGTGCTTTCGTTACAAGGTCGCATTTTTCCTCTTATATTGAGAGTCTCCTGGTTTGGTGTGAGAGATCACTCACGCAGTGCCAGGACACAGATTTCAGCTTGCAGGCAGCCATGGTAAGACATATAGTCTTTGGGCTTTTTTAACCTTCTTAACATGTGGGGATGGTTT
This sequence comes from Terrapene triunguis, assembly GCF_002925995.2. NCBI lineage: Eukaryota > Metazoa > Chordata > Testudines > Emydidae > Terrapene > Terrapene triunguis. Next base: position 3,591 of record NW_020706197.1, read on the forward strand.
CAAACAGTTCTGCCCTCATTTCCCATACCAAGCACCCGTGCCATTTAAAATGGGTTTGCAATGTAAAAGGAGGGGCTGCGATTTCAGGTTTAACATGCAGCACAAACCCAACTAACTCCCCTCCCCCTCACACCCAATTCTCTGGGATGGTAACTTCAACCCTCCCCCCCACCGCGTGGTTAACAGCGGGGAATATTTCTGTTCAGCAGACCAGGAAGGGGCACCTCTGAATGTCCCCTTAATAAAATTGCCCCATTTTAACCAGGTGACCGTGAATGATATCACTCTCCTGAGGATAACAAAGAGCGATAAGGAATGGATGTTGTCTGCATGCCAGCAAACACCGGGACCATACGCTGCCATGCTTTGTTATGCAATGATTCCAGACTACGTGCTACTGGCCTGGCGTGGTAAAGTGTCCTACCATGGCGGACGGGATAAGGCAGCCCTCCCCAGAAACCTTTTGCAAAGGCTTTGGGATTACATGAAGGAGAGCTTTCTAGAGATGTCCCTGGAGGATTTCCGCTCCATCCCCATACACGTTAACAGACTTTTCCAGTAGCTGTACTGGCCGCGATTGCCAGGGCAAATTAATCATTAATCATTAAACACACTTGTTTTTAAACCATGTGTAATTTTTGCAAAGGTACACTCACCAGAGGTCCCCTGTGTGCCCTCAGGGTCTTGGGTCAGTTCGGGGGTTACTGTTTCCAGGTCCAGGGTGACAAACATATCCTGGCTGTTGGGGTAACTGGTTTCTCCGCTTCCTTGCTGCTGTGAGCTATCTATGTTCTCTCCATCCTCATCTTCCTCGTCCGCCGAACCCGCTTCCCCGTTTGCAGAGAGGGACTCATAGAACACGCTTGGGCTAGTGGTGGCTGCACGCCCTAGAATGGCATGCAGCTCCGCGTAGTAGCGGCATGTTTGCGGCTCTGCCCCGGACCTTCCGTTGGCGTCTCTGACTTTGTGGTAGGCTTGCCTTAGCTCCTTAATTTTCACGCGGCACTGCCGCGCGTCCCTGTTATGGCCTCTGTCCTTCATGGCCTTGGAGATCTTTTCTAATGTTTTGCCGTTTCTTTTACTGTTTCGGAGTTCGGCGAGCACTGCTTCATCTCCCCAGATGGCGATCAGATCCTGTACCTCCCGTTCGGTCCAGGCTGGAGCTCTTCTGCGATCCTGGGACTGGGACTGGGACTCCATCACGGTTACCTGTGCTGATGGGCTCTGCATGGTCACCTGTGCTCTCCACGCTGAGCAAACAGGAAATGAAATTCAAACGTTCGCGGGGCTTTTCCTGTCTACCTGGCCAGTGCATCTGAGATGAGAGTGCTGTCCAGAGCGGTCACAATGAAGCACTGTGGGATAGCTCCCGGAGGCCAGTAATGTCGAATTCCGTCCACACTAGCCCAATTCCGACCCCCTAAGGTCGATTTTATCGCTAATCCCCTTGTCGAGGTGGTGTTAGGAAACCGGTTTAAAGGGCCCTTTAAGTCGACAGAAAGGGCTTCGTAGTGTAAAC
>NW_020706198.1:0-4884 GCF_002925995.2 Terrapene triunguis
AAGTCCCTGTATAGACAGCACTAGGTCGATGGAAGAATTCTTCTGTTAAGCTAGTGAAGGGAATGCTTGTGTTCATTTTGGATAAAATGTGGTTTGCAGGGTGCTTATGCATAAGGAAGCATGCTGTGGCTCACCACCCTAGGAACATTCTAGAGAAGGCCAAGGGGAGGGGCGTGAGCTCAACATGTGGAGTGGAGAACTATGAGCATGTGATGAACAAATCCATATATGGAAAGGTTAAATTTGATTGGTTAGAGGTTTGTGTTATGTAACTTGTTATGTAAGTGCCATGTGCTATAAAATAGCAAGGGGAGGGGCTCCTTGCTGGAGGGACTCTGCCTGATTTTTGTACCAGGGGCTCTCCCTTTGTGCACATTGAATAAGGCCTTGTTGAATCGCATCGAATCGAATTGAATCGCATCGAATCGATTTCCCTTGATTCTGCTCAGCATCTGACTCATTGGGAACCACAAAATCCCAACACTAGCTACCGCCTCTCGGAGAGATGGATTTACTACAGAGACAGGAGAACCCCTCCCATCACTGTAATAAGTGTCTACTGTGCCACTGTAGCAATTTAAGTGTAGACATAGCCTAATTTCTTTGATTTAGCTTTCACTCAGTAAGTTCTTCCCACTCTAGTCAAAACATCCACTCACTTAAAACATAAACAGGCAAACAAACAAAAATATAAACTAGTAACTATTTTTCTACAGGCTGGGGTGAAGAGAGATACTGCTATTGGTATTTGTTTTTAAATACCTTGTAGGCACACTGATAGTATAGCCAGGGACTCAAATAAGAACCTAGATAAATGGACAGAGCTCCAGGAATTGAACCTCTATGGTTTCCTGGCCTCTCTGTGAGTTTTTACTATACAGAGAATGATATATCCTGAAAAACTCTATTTTGCAGAAATTTTTAGGGCTGGTTGAAATGACCATAGAAACTGTTTTTGATGGAAAATTGGGGTTCAACTAAATACATTTTCTTATGAAAAGTGTCTGCTATCCACAGAAAATTTTGACATTTAGTTGAAAATCCAAACACCAAAAAATGATAGATTTTTTGGGGGGGTGCAAAAATTGGAAAAAAAATGATTTGGAAATGCTGCCTTGGTGCCTCTAGGGAATTGTAGTACAGGTGTCTCATGCCCCATTCTCCTCTTGGACCAGGTTCCCCTGCTGAACTAAATCTTCCATGATGCATTGCAAGAGGGGAGACCGTAGGCATCATGGGAGGTTTTACATAGCCACCTTTCTGACACAAACCACACTCTAGAGAGTTATGGGAAATTAAGATGATCAGTCTCCAATCGCAGTTGCAGTCTGTTCAGTACTCCTCTTTGTGTGGTACAATTCTGGATGAAATGGTCAGTCAAATGAAAAATGGGTTGTAGAAAATAATGGTGATGGCCACATAGGTATGACTAAGCCATGGTTCCAGTCAGTAACTCAATGCCTTTTAAACTGCACCTTGCTTTCTCAGTGAATTATTCTGAAAGTTCATGTGGGTGATGATCATTTCTGTAGGGAGCTGAGGAGGGAGCGGGGAAGAAGTTACTTGAAGATTTGTGATTCAGGTTTGGTTAAGTTTTGCATTTAGATGAAGGTTTGAACTGGTAATTTTATCAGAATTGGTTTGTCCATTAATCATTCCATCATGATGATAAATGCATACCTTTAGTGCTCAAAGTTTTTAAGCAAGGAAATGGAAATGAAGACTCTTACTAATGATAGTTCTTGGGTAAGCAATAAAAGCGTTGGGTGAAATCCTGGCTCTATTGAAGTCAGTGGGAGATTTGTTATTGACTTCAATGGAGCCAGGATTTTGCCCATTGCTGTTGGTCTTTGACTTAAAAAAAGAGTCCCCTCAAACCATATGAAAAATGGCTTCCTTTGAGGATGCATGTTTCATGAGTGCAGGGCAAAGAAGACTTAATCACCACTGATACACCTTTATTTCTGTTTGCTGTACAGGTAAGTATTAATGTGAGATACAATTCATATATATAGTGCACTGCATGCTGCTGCGTAGATTTAGTAGCATAATAAAATGAAGGCACCTTTGCAGGGAGATAGGCTGGATGATTTGATGGATCATACCTATATCTACTTTAAGTGATCCTATGATGGATAAATGTCATTTTCCATTCACATATGTCCAATGATAGAATGTGGCTCCTGAGTCATGTCCTCGTGCTTAAACAAGTTTTTACCACTATTAGTCCCACAGATCCCATTCAGCTAAGGGAGAGTGAGCTAGATTCCATTCTATTTACACATATTCGCTATTATTATGATGATGAAAGAGGCAGCAATAATATAATTTGATTTTTAGAAATAAAGGACGTTGCTCCAGTATTGCTAAGCACAGAATTAAACTTCATATGGTGAATTGTAAGTGGCACTTCTGACGTTACTGCTAGCAAACTCCATCTCCCTAAAAAAAGTGACACAATTTGGAAGACAGATAGTAGGAGGCCAATAGTAACCAGTTCCCATTATGCTTTAGTCATCGGAAGAAAAACTTTAGATCTACTTTTTTCTACAAAACACCTTACAATATGGTAGGTATCAGTAATTAAATGCAGGTGCAAAATTCCAGGCATAACTAATTATTCACCTATTCAGGCCCCAGTTCAGCAAGATATTTGAGCCTGTGCTTAACTTTATTCACACAAGTAGTCCCATAGGCCTCAATAGAGCTACTCGTGCTTAAAGTTAATAAGCACTTACTCTACCTTGATGTTTCAGGCTTCAGAAGCCTGACTATGAACCAGTCTGACACTGAGCCCAAAGAGACCACTCATGCAGTCAGGTGCTACTCAAAGTAAGAATGTCAGAATCTGGCCTTAAGTGGGTTGTAAATATAAGTGCAATTGCTAGTATAATTCGCTTTTGTCTCTGGAAGCAAAGTTCAGGTTCAGTTATAAATCAGGGCTGTCATATCTCATAGTTGAACAGAATGTTATTTTTTAAAAACACTGAAGTTATTTTAATGGTTATTCCCAACTTAAAGCAAAATATAAAGTTACCAGCAACCTCTTATCTATTACCACAAAGGGATATTTTTTTCACCTTCCAATACCAATTCTTGCCCTGTAGCTACGGTAGCATTTTGGCTAAACCTTCTGCATCTGTATTTAATAATGATGTTAATGGTCTGTGCAAAGCAACTGCAGTGAGGCTTTACCAGGTTTTATGAGGATGGCAGTAATTGCTAACAATGTTGATTCAGGAAGATTTTATAATTTAAGATAATAATTGGGCATATCTAGCAAGGGTTCCCATAACAAATAAACGTGTTAATACAAATGTATATGAATCCTGTTAGACCTGGGACTTTAATTCCCCTGCAGCTGTTCTGAAACACTAAATAACGCATCCTTCATCAAATCACTTTCTGGTGATGATTTTTTTCCTGGAGTTTGTTAAGGTTGCATAAACCCTGAGATGTGCGCATTGTCGGAATGACACAAATCTGTGTAGAATTTACAGGAATTGTCCTTGCAGCATCTTCCTTGCATACAAACCACACCACTCTCCTGTGACTCTTATTTCCTTCATTCTGATATGGGCATTAAGTATTCAGCTGGCCTGGTGCTAAGGAGGTATTTGAGCTGAATTAGTCATATAGTCTCTTTCCAATTTCCGGAGAGCATGACAGGACTTTCTAAATCTATCTAAGCCTCAAAATCTTTCCATGAGGTCTTATTTGCAACCAGAAGTACATGAAGCTGACTCTTACACTACAGCTTAGGTTGATATAACTTATGTCGCTCAGGAGTGTGAATAAGCCCCCACCCACCCCCGAGTGACGTAAGTTATACCTACCTAAGAGCTGGTGTGGACAGCACCATGTTGCTGGGAGAGCTTCTCCTGCCGGCATAGCTACCACTGCTCATTGGGGGTGGGGTAATTAAGTTGATGGCAAAGCTCTCTCCCGTCGGCTTAGAGCGTCTCTCATCTGCATTAGCAGTGCTACAATGCAGCTGCGCCTCTGTGAGCTCTCTAATGTAGCCATAGCCACAGCCTTCTCTTGGTAACACTGATGTAAATCTGACATACTCCACTGACATTGGTAAACTCGATGTCCTTACTCTAGTTTTACATCAGGGTAAATGAGAACAGAATTTGGCCTGTGGCAAACTTCTATACAGTGCTATTAATTCACCTTTTGTGATGTAAAATTAGGTCTTTACTTTTTTCCAAAAATTGTCCTAAGAATGTTTGGCTGGTTTCAGGTATACTGGTGTAAATCAGAAGTAATTCCAGCCACTGACTATAATTATGCCTGTGGAAGTGAGAGCAGAATCTGACCTGCTGTCTTCTAAAGCAAGTCAGAAACTGGATTATCAGCAGAAGCAGCAGGAGTTTCAGAGTCAGGCTATGATGTGGCTTTTTTTAAAGTGGGCCATGTGTTTACAGTGTGTTCTGATATCTTTCTCACATCTGCATACATGTTGCACAATAAGAATGAGTATTACACAAATGGTGTTACACGGATACCTGACAAGCAGGGGTGAAAGTAAAAGTGAAAAACTTACCGGTACGGGGGCCGACTCTGGCCCCCCTGGAAGGGGCAGGGCCTCGGGTGGAAGGGGTGGTGCTGGGGGTCAGCATCCCCCAGCCAGCCCTTCCAGGCTGCTGCTATCGCAGAGCAGCCGGAGCCCTGGGCCCTTTTAAATCACCGGCCCTGGGGCAGCTGCTCCTTTTGCCCCCCCCCACCCCCTGTTGGCAGCCTGGGGGGGCAAAAGGGGCAGGGACAATAAAGCACTGCCGCAGCAGCGCTTTAAGCAGAGTCTTTGCCATGGCAGTGCTTAAGGACCCTGCTTTAAGCACTGCCGCAGCAGCAGTGCTTTAACGTTGCTGCCCCTTTTGC
>NW_020706199.1:0-1069 GCF_002925995.2 Terrapene triunguis
AAGAAGTTAGAGCCAGCCCTGACTAGTGCAACTCTAGAGTGTATTTTTGTGCTTAAGCCCAGTGCCCGTATTTTCTTGTTGAATCTCCCTAGCTCTCTTTCAGTGACAGACTGATTTCTCTGGGTTTCTAAGCATTTTTTTAAAATTTGTATTCCGTTGCTCCAAAAAGAGTAGGAACTTGCATTTGAAACTGCATTGAAAGAATTAAGCTACAACTGACCAAGATATAACATTTCTGCTTTTTGTGTGCAAGCTATTTTAAATCTAGTAGTGAGAATGAGTCAAATCCATAACTTTCCTATTTGGATGCCTAAAATTTGGCATTAAATTCATACTTGGGTAGCTACGTAAGTGGCCTGATTTTTAGAACTTGCTATGTCCATTACTAGTCATTAGATGGGACAAACAGGAGAGGGTTTGCATTTCATCCTCTGCAATAAATCATCAAAACCATTCTTTTAAATTCACAACATGCCATGAAGCCTGAATGGCTGTGGTATAAACTTTGGCATATATTAAAATTTTCTGACTGTATCACAAAAGAATTCAGAGATTTGGAGAATAAAGCTACCGTTGCCCTCTGAATGCATAATATAATATTCCTAACTGCTGCTTCCTGTTGTTCCCTCCTGCTTTGTGGACATAGTTATGCTGCTTCTACCTAGGAACGGAACACCGATTTGACTCAAATGACTGGGCCTGAGGCCAATCCACCCATTGTCCCTTTAAGACTTTGTATCATGCTGCAGTTATTGATTTTTTTGGGACATGTTCCAACTTTCTCTGCAAAGGTATAGAAAAGCTTGTTTTTTCTACCATCAGCAAGCTGGTATAATTCTTTGAATTCTTCATGAATTCCAGGGCCTTGGCCTTTTTTTTTTTTTATTATGGGCCCTGAGTATGAAGAAAGCAAGGGTGCGGTCCTTCAGTTATTACTGCATTGGGATATGATCCCATCACATTACCAAATGACTTGCTTGTTTTTTTAAAGGAATTACTGGAGAAAAGAAACAGGGGGGGGGGAGATACTATAATAGACAAATGGTTTATGCTATTATAATAGACAAAT
>NW_020706200.1:0-1069 GCF_002925995.2 Terrapene triunguis
AAGAAGTTAGAGCCAGCCCTGACTAGTGCAACTCTAGAGTGTATTTTTGTGCTTAAGCCCAGTGTCCGTATTTTCTTGTTGAATCTCCCTAGCTCTCTTTCAGTGACAGACTGATTTCTCTGCGTTTCTAAGCATTTTTTTAAAATTTGTATTCCGTTGCTCCAAAAAGAGTAGGAACTTGCATTTGAAACTGCATTGAAAGAATTAAGCTACAACTGACCAAGATATAACATTTCCGCTTCTTGTGTGCAAGCTATTTTAAATCTAGTAGTGAGAATGAGTCAAATCCATAACTTTCCTATTTGGATGCCTAAAATTTGGCATTAAATTCATACTTGGGTAGCTACGTAAGTGGCCTGATTTTTAGAACTTGCTATGTCCATTACTAGTCATTAGATGGGACAAACAGGAGAGGGTTTGCATTTCATCCTCTGCAAAAAATCATCAAAACCATTCTTTTAAGTTCACAACATGCCATGAAGCCTGAATGGCTGTGGTATAAACTTTGGCATATATTAAAATTTTCTGACTGTATCACAAAAGAATTCAGAGATTTGGAGAATAAAGCTACCATTGCCCTCTGAATGCATAATAGAATATTCCTAACTGCTGCTTCCTGTTGTTCCCTCCTGCTTTGTGGACATAGTTATGCTGCTTCTACCTAGGAACGGAACACCAATTTGACTCAAATGACTGGGCCTGAGGCCAATCCACCCATTGTCCCTTTAAGACTTTGTATCATGCTGCAGTTATTGATTTTTTTGGGACATGTTCCAACTTTCTCTGCAAAGGTATAGAAAAGCTTGTTTTTTCTACCATCAGCAAGCTGGTATAATTCTTTGAATTCTTCATGAATTCCAGGGCCTTGGCCTTTTCTTTTTGCCATTATGGGCCCTGAGTATGAAGAAAGCAAGGGTGCGGTCCTTCAGTTATTACTGCATTGTGATATGATCCCATCACATTACCAAATGACTTGCTTGTTTTTTTAAAGGAATTACTGGAGAAAAGAAACGGGGGGGGAAGAGATACTATAATAGACAAATGGTTTATGCTATTATAATAGACAAAT
>NW_020706201.1:0-3253 GCF_002925995.2 Terrapene triunguis
GCTCTGGACAGCAGTCCGAGCTCGGATGCTCTGACCAGCCACACCCCCGGGAAAATTTGAATTCATTTTCCTGTCTGGGCAGTTTGAATCTCAGTTCCTCTTTGGACATCGAGGTGAGCTCAGCAGCAGTGGCAACGATGCAGAGCTCTCCAGCAGAGATGGCCGTGCAATCTAATAGAAAGAGGGCCCCAGCATGGACTGATCGGGAAGTCTTGGATCTCATCGCAGTGTGGGGCGATGAGTCCGTGCTTTCAGAGCTGCGCTCCAAAAGAAGGAATGCTAAGATCTACGAGAAGATCTCCAAAGCCATGGCAGAGAGAGGCTACAGCCGGGATGCAACGCAGTGCCGCGTGAAAATCAAGGAGCTGAGACAAGGCTACCAAAAAACCAAAGAGGCTAACGGACGCTCCGGATCCCAGCCCCACACATCCCGTTTCTACGAGGCACTGCATTCCATCCTGGGAGCGGCCGCCACCACTACCCCACCCCTGACCGTGGACTCCGAGGATGGGATCATGTCGGACATGACAGCGGACGGGGAAGATGAAGAAGGAGATGAGGAGGACGAGGCAGTCGACAGCGCTGGCACCGCTGATTTCCCCGACAGCCAGGAGCTCTTCATCACCCTTACCAAGATCCCGTACCAACCGTCCCCATCCCTTACCCCGGACACAGAATCAGGGGAAGGATCAAGCAGTAAGTGCTGTAAACATGTAAACATTTATTTAAAACAGAACAGGAATATTTATACTATTAACAATGTATGTTTATAAAAGTGCTGTAAACTAGTAAAAAATAATCAGGTACAAAACAGGAATATTTACAAAGGTAACAAATGGGTTTTCATGATTTCTCTGTCTTAGGCTCTTCTCAATTTAGTCCCAAGTATTTTAAAAAATTTTCACAATGTCCGTTACTACATGATTCCGAGGCCCAAGACGCTCCACTCCATAGTCCCAGTGCACCTAGGCGAAAATCTGGTCAATGTGGCCGGGGATTGACGAGAAATCCTCGTAGGAGAACTCCTCGTAGGTCTCGTGGAGGTAGATCTCAAGCCTGTTTATCAGGTTCCGGGGTAGGGCGATCTTACTGGGCCCTCCGTGGTAGCAGACATGTCCCCGCCACGCCACAATCAAGTACTCGGGGATCATGGCCCGACATAGCATGGCGGCATACGGCCCCGGTTTCTGCATGCTTTCCCGCAGCATGCGTTCTCTCTGGGTGTCCGGGATCCTCAGGAGGGTGATGTCGCTCATGACGCCCTGCTTTGAATTAGGGAGGGGAATGTTAGTATTGGGACTGCTTTACAGCCACGCGGTGGAGGGAGAGGGGCAGCATACAGGGATCTTTCCCTGGGACAGCCGCGAGGGGGTGGGACAGGGGCAGAGTTGATGCTGTCCTGATTGCTGGCAGCAGAGACTGGCATTGCTTTCAATGTGAAAGGAGGCCAGTGCTACTGCTGGAGTTTTAAGCAGCCACAAGTCTACGGCTTACCATTATTGCCCGCTCCAGAAGTTCAGGTCTCCAGCCACAGTTCTCTGATCACTCCAAGACCACCGCAAGTCCACAGGCACTGAAGGCGAGGGCCGAAAATTCGACCTTGTCCTGAGTGCGCATGTGAGAGGTGCAGTGCATGGTCTTGTTCACAGAGAAAGACTAGGTTCTTTGTGTACAATTTCATTTATCTGTCTCAGGAATTCACTCCCTTTTTACAATTCACACAGACACATCTGCGACTGTCTCCCAACCCAGCCTGTCAGCACACTCCCAGAGGCTAGCGCAGATTAGGCGGAGGAAGAAGAAGACGCGTGAAGACATGTTCTCAGAACTAATGGGCTGCTCCCGAGCCCAGGCAGCCCAGCAGACACAGTGGAGGGAGAACTTGTCACAAATGCACCGAGCAGTCATGGAACGGGAGGAGAGGTGGCGTCAGGAGGACCAACAGGCTACTGAAAAGCTGCTTGGACTAATGAGGGAGCAAACGGACATGCTCAGGCGCCTTGTGGATGTTCTGCAAGACCGGAGGCAGGAGGACAGAGCCCCGCTGCAGTCTATCTGTAATCGCCCTCACCCGCCACCAAGTCCCACACCACCCTCACCCAAAGTCCAAAGAAGGAGGGGCGGCAAGGGCCGTTAAAACTTTCAATCAACCCCTGCAGACTGCTCTAGCAGTAGAAGGCTGACATTCCCCAAAATTTCATAAGTCCTTTCCTACCCACCTCACACAAGCCCCCGTCCAAGTTTCACCCCCCACGTTTCATGTCTGGTTCGCAATAAAATGTTTGTTTCTGTTCATTACTGTTTCAGTCAGGTTCTTTTGAGGGAGAGTCTGTCTGGAGGGGGGCAAGGGGCTTGGTAATTGGACAGGACAGTGACCTTTAGCAGGGTACAGAGGCGGTGTCAGATCCAGCATCAGGACACATACACAGTGCAGTCACTGGTTACCCTGGTCAGTCTGGGAGGTGTTTTTCATGTTCTGGGGGGGGGGCGTTGCTCTGTGACTTTGTGGCGGGGGAGGGCAGTTACAGATCTTATGCAGCGGTCCTTATCCTGGCTCACAGATCCACGCAGCAGGGGATATGTAACCCTACCCCCCCTGCCAGAAAGTCACATAGCCGACACATACACGCAGTCCCCCCCAGGAGTGCTGGCAGGCTCCATTGAAATAACCAGTGCACCAGTGCGGAGCCTGTCATTCCGGGAGTTTAGAAGAATCATTTGCATCAGAACACTAAACCCGCCCCCCGCCACAGTCTGCGTCCCCGGTTTAAAATATTCCCGCGAAAACAGCAATACAGACAACGGTGTTAATAAACAAAATAGAAATGATTTTATTTTTTGGGAAGGGGAAGGGGGTGAAGGGGGTATGTAACTGGAGAGGATAGTCCAAATGAACTGGGTAAAGAAACGGGGGCAGGTTCAGCTTTTCTGTCCACAAACTGAAAAGTCACTGGTTGCCCTGCTCACTCAGGAACCTAGCTTTCAAAGCCTCCCGGATGCACAGGGCGTCCCGCTGGGATCTTCTAATGGCCCGGCTGTCTGGCTGGACGTAATCAGCAGCCAGGCTATTTGCCTCTAGCTCCCACCCCGACATAAAGGTCTCCCCCTTGCTCTCACACAGATTGTGGAGCACACAGCAAGCTGCAATAACGATGGGGATATTGGTTTCACTGAGATCACAGCGAGTGAGTAAGCTTCTCCATCTCCCTTTGAGACGGCCAAAAGCACACTCCACCACCATTCTGCACTTGCT
>NW_020706202.1:0-3298 GCF_002925995.2 Terrapene triunguis
GCTCTGGACAGCAGTCCGAGCTCGGATGCTCTGACCAGCCACACCCCGGGAAAATTTGAATTCCTTTTCCTGTCTGGGCAGTTTGAAGCGCAGTTTCTGTTTGGACACCGTGGCGAGCTCAGCAGCAGTGGCAGCAGTGGCAACGATGCAGAGCTCTCCAGCAGAGATGGCCGTGCAATCCAATAGAAAGAGGGCCCCAGCATGGACGGATCGGGAAGTCTTGGATCTCATCGCTGTGTGGGGAGATGAGTCCGTGCTTTCCGAGCTGCGCTCCAAAAGACGGAATGCAAAGACCTATGAGAAGATCTCTAAAGCCATGGCAGAGAGAGGCTACAGCCGGGATGCAACGCAGTGCCGCGTGAAAATCAAGGAGCTGAGACAAGGCTACCAGAAGACCAAAGAGGCAAACGGACGCTCTGGATCCCAGCCCCACACATCCCGTTTCTACGAGGCACTGCATTCCATCCTAGGTGCGGCCGCCACCACTACCCCACCCCTGACCGTGGACTCTGAGGATGGGATATTGTCCGCGGCCGGTTCCTCAGCGGACGGGGAAGAGGAGGAAGGAGATGAGGAGGACGAGGCAGTAGACAGCGCTTACAACGCTGATTTGCCCGACAGCCAGGAGCTCTTCATCACCCTGACAGAGATCCCCTACCAACCCTCCCCAGCCGTTACCCCAGACACAGATTCAGGGGAAGGATCAAGCAGTAAGTGTTTTAAATATCTAAACATTTATTTACAACATAACTGGCATATTTAAAATATTAACAGTAGCTAAAGTGCTTTAAAACATGTAAACATTTATTTGCAACAAAACAGGAAGATTGAAAATATTAACAGTGGGTAAAGTGCTTCAAAACATGTAAACAGGAAAGTCAAACAAAAGGGGAATCAGTGCAAAGTGTATCATGATTACTCCGTCTTTGGGCGCCTCAATATATAGTCCGAACCATTTTAAAAAAATCTCACAATGTCCGCTTCATGATTATAGTGCCCAAAACCCTGCAGTCATTTGTCCCTCCAAGGGCACCTAAGCCAAGAACTGGTCAATGTAACCGGGGATCGAGGCGACATCCTCCGGGGAGAACTCCTCATACACCTCCTGCAGGTGTTTTTCAAGCCTCATCAGCAGGTTCCTGGGCAGGGACAGCTTATTAGGCCCCCCGTGGTAGGACACGTTTCCCTGCCACAACGCCAGCAGGTACTCCGGGATCATGGCCTTGCACAGCAGTGCAGCAAATGGCCCCGGTTTCTGCAGGCTGTCCCGGAGCATCTTCTCCTTCTGGCTCTCGGAGACCTTCAGGAGGGTGATGTCAGGCATGACTCCCTGCTGTGAATTAGGTAGGGGAAAGTTAGTATTGGGACTGCTTGCCCGTCCCTTTACAGAACTGCAACCGCCGGTTTACAGCCACGCGGTTTACAGCCGCGAGGGGCTGGGACAGGGCCAGAGTTCATGCTTGCAGGATTGCTGCCAGCAGAGACTCGCATTGCTTTCTATGTGAAAGGAGGCCAGTGCCACTCTTAAAGTTTTAAGCGGCCACAAGTCTACGGCTTACCATGTTTGCCATCTAGACAAAGTCCGGTGTCCTGCCCTGCTCCTCAGCTCGCCACAGCAAGACCGCAGGCACTGTAGGCGAGGGCCGAAAATTCGACCTTGTCCTCAGTGCGCGTGTGATAGGTGCTCTGCATGGTCTTGTTCACAGAGAAAGACTATGTTCTCTGTTCACAGATACATTGATCTGTCTCAGGAATTCACTCCCTTTTTCCAATTCCCACAGCCACATCTGCCCAGAGGCTAGCGCACATTAGGAGGAGGAAGAAGAGGACACGGGAAGACATGTTTGCTGAACTAATGGAATGCTCCCGAGCACAGGCAGCCCAGCAGACACAGTGGAGGGAGAACTTGTCCCAAATGCACCGGGCAAACATTGAACGGGAGGAGAGGTGGCGACAGGAGGACAGGCAGGCTACTCAAACGCTGCTTGGACTAATGAGGGAGCAAACGGACACGCTCCGCCGCCTTGTGGATGTTCTGCAGGACCGGAGGCAGGAGGAGAGAGCCCCGCTGCAGTCTCTCTGTAACTGCCCTGCCCCGCCACCAAGTCCCATACCCCCCTCACCCAAAGTCCAAACACGGAGGGGTGGAAGGGGCCGGGAAAAATTTCACTCCACCCCTGCGGACTGCTCTACCACTAGAAGGCTCTCATTCCCCAAAATTTGAAAAGTCCTTTCCTACCCGCCTCACACAAGACCCCGTCCAAGTTTCACCCCCCCCGTTCCATGTGCGGTTGTTAATAAAGAATACGTTTCTGTTCATTTCTGTTTCCATCCTCTTCTTTTGGAGGGGAGTCTGTCTGAAGGGGGGGGAAGGGGCTTGGTCATTGGACAGGACAGTCACCTTTAGCAGGGGGCAGGTGCAGCAGCAGGGCACATATACAGTGCAGTGACTAGTTATCCTGGTCAGTCTGGGAGGTGGTTTTCATGTTTTGTGTGGTGGGGGCGGTGGTGTTGCTCTGTGACTTGGTGGCGGGGGAGGGCAGTTACAGATCTTATGCAGCGGTCCTTACCCTGGATCACAGAGCCGCGCAGCAGGGGATCTGTAACCCTCCTCCCCCTGCAAGACAGTCACATAGCCGACACATACACGCAGTCCCGGCCAGGAGGGCTGGCAGGCTCCGTTGAAACAACCAGTCCACCATCGCGGAGCCTGTCATTCCTGGAGTTTAGAAGCATCATTTGCATCACAACCCTAAACCCGCTCCCCGCCACAGTCTGCGTCCCAGGTTTAAAACATTCCCGTGAAAACAGTAATAAAGACAACGGTGTCCATGAACAAAACAGAACAGATTTTATTTTTTGGGAAGGGGGTGAAGGGGGTATGTAATTGGAGAGGATAGTCGACGGCAACTGGGTAAAGAAACGGGGGCAAGTTCAGCTTCTGTGTCCACAAACTTAAAAGTCAATGGGTACCCTGCTCAGCCTTGAAACTGGCTTTCAAAGCCTCCCGGATGCACAGCGCGTCCCGCTGGGCTCTTCTAATCGCCCGGCTGTCTGGCTGGGCGTAATCAGCAGCCAGGCTATTTGCCTCAACCTCCCACCCCGCCATAAAGGTCTCCCCCTTGCTCTCACACAGATTGTGGAGCACACAGCAAGCTGCAATAACGATGGGGATATTGGTTTCGCTGAGATCACAGCGAGTGAGTAAGCTTCTCCATCTCCCCTTGAGACGGCCAAAAGCACACTCCACTACCATTCTGCACTTGCTCAGCCGGTAGTTGAACAGTTCTTTTTCTGT
>NW_020706203.1:0-4015 GCF_002925995.2 Terrapene triunguis
GGGCCCTGATTGAAATTTGGGGAGCTTGTCTCCGCCTCCCCTTCCCCGTCTTCTCCTCTCCCATGGAACCTGACACACAAACACACACTCTATGTAGTGACACACACAGAGCATAGGTAAACACATGCACACACACACACACACTGCTTATGTCATCGTTCACGCTCACACTCAGAGCTTATGTCGACACACACACGCCTTTTTCTGTGGTTTTTACAGTATGAAGCCAAATGCCGGATCTCCGCCGAAGAGGCCCTGCGACACCCTTACTTCAAGGCGCTGGGGGACCGAGTCCAGCTCCTCCCTGACAGTGAGCACACAGATTATCCTGTTGGGGTGTCCAAGGGCAGGACCCAGCACTTCAGGGGCTGCCCGGCCAGTTGTTACATTTCTTACTGATACACTGTGGGAAGTAACACAGCCTCCCTCGCCATTTCTGAAAAACCCCTTGTCTGAGTCATGCACCTCTGTGAAGTCCCCTCGTCTGTATTAAGGGAGAGGGAGCGAGATTCGGACACATAATAATAATACTTAGTAGATTTAGAGCACTTTACAAAGAAGGTCAGGATTGTTATCCCCTTTGGACAGATAGGGAAACCGAGGCACGGAGAGAGGAAGTTTCTTGCCCAAGCAGGCCAGTGGCAGAGCCAAGAATAGGACCCAGGTCTCCTAGTTCCAGTCCAGTGCTCTAGTTATACGGCACGCATGGGCACCGGGCCCAGCCAGGGGATGTGTCTAGGCTCTGTCTGCTCCCTCATCCCCGTGAGCACCGCATTCTGGCTCAGTCCTGCACTGAGCAGGCAGGGAGCGCGTCTCACGTCAGGGCCCGGTGAAGGTGCTGAGGGGAACTGGTAAGAACAAGGTTTCGTCAAAAATGATTTTTTTTGGTGAAAAAAATCTTGGGATTGACAGTGTTTTTCATTGTTTGAAAAAGTTTCTAAATGGAAAATTTCAGGTTGGGGAAGAGATTTTGGGGGGGCATTTTTGAAATTGTTCATGTTGCGAGTGTGAGGAAACCCTGCCTTTTTCCCCCTATAAAAACAGAGAGAAGGGTTAAGAAGAGTGTTATTTTCAGTGGTAGAGACACTTTCAACCCTTTCTGACGATTTTCCAACTGGCATAGATAGGTTGGAAGACAGTCAGAAAGTGGGAGTTTAGCAGGTTTTCTCACACTTCCTTTATTTCTGAAATGTTTCCCATGGGAAAACTGTGGTTTCCTTTGGGAAAACTGCTGTTTCCTATGGGAAAACTTCAAATGAGCATTTTTCCTGTGAAAAATTCCCACAGGAAACATTCCCATTAGCTGGCTAGTTCTAGAGCCGATCAGGAGAGAGAGCACAGGGGCACCCTCCTGCATGAATGAGAAGCTGCGGAGTCAGTCCTGCCCCTCAGCAGGCGGTAGGCCTAACAGGCAAAGGCAGCGCCTTATTAACCCTCTAAGGACTGTGCTTAAGCACATGTCTGTTTAGAGATCCCCATTCTGTGGCTCTGTGCCCATTTAGAGAAAGGGAGCCAGGTACTCAGGTGGCTTGAAGCTGTGGCATAGTAGGGAGGGGAACTGTGGGTCCAGGGACACCACAGTGTGAGGGATCTGGGGACTACGGGCACAATGGGGTGGGGAATTCTGGGCCTGTGGGTGCTGTGAGGTGGTGGATCTGGGCATGACAAGATGGAGAATTCATGGGAGCCGCAGAGTGAGCACCATGGGTGAAGCTCCGAGGGTGCATTGGTGTTTGCCTTCCTATGGAAGCTCAGATCCCAGCTCTCCCAGCCAGTCAGGATAACTCTCAATTTCTTCTCTCTCTCCCTTCACCCAGATGCCTCCATCTTCTCTCTGAAGGAAATACAGCTTCAAAAGGACCCTGGCTACCGAGGTTCAGCCTTTCAGCAGTCAGGTAGGACGCTGCAGCGGGGCACAGACCCCTAATCTGGGCCCCGTGGGAGGAAAGGCACTCTAGAAATGTGCAGAGCCGGAAGGCGCCATGCTCTCCTGCAGCACCTTCCATCTGTGGCTCCCGGAGTGCAGAACAAGCACATGTGCAATTAGCTGCCCAGCCCCCTAGGAGGTAGATATCGTCCTATCCCTGTTTTACAAATGGGGGAAACTGAGGCACGGAGTGGGGATTTGTCCAAGGTCACACAGTGAACCTGATTCTCTACTGCCTTGCGTCATGGGGAGTCATTTACCCCCCCGGGTGTAAAACACTGCCAAGTCAGAACCCTGTGCTCTCACCAGTGGCTGTGTTTCACACCCACTTCCCTCTAGCATGAATAACAACATGAGGTGCCAGGCAGGGGGTGCCCAGGCCCAGTGAGTCTATGGGTCTAGAATTCAGGGGCCCGATCCGCCTCTCGCTCACACCAGTTTTACACTACTATCGGCTGCAGAGTTACTCCAGATTTACACCAGTGTGAGTGAGAGCTGAATCAGGCCCCAGGTCTCCAGACCCAGTGCTGTGCTTTCCCCACGAGAGCTAGTCCCTCCCATGTGGACGTCCCCGTGAGATGACAAGGCTCTGTCTACACTGGAGTGGGAGGAGTGATTCCCAGCTCGGGCAGACGTACTTGTGCTGCTCTGATGGAGCTAGCAGGCTAAAACTAGCAATGTGGCTGCAGCCACATGGGCAGCAGGAGGGGCTACCAGCTATGGGTCCAGTCCTGTCTGAAACCCTAGGTATGTACCGGGGCGGCTAGCCTGTCTCACCGCTGCGGCTACGCTGCTGTGTTTAGCACACAGGCTCCATCACAGCTAGTACGGGTATGTCTGCCTGAGCTGGAAATTACACCCTCGGCTCCAGTGTAGACAGACACTAGGAGCAGCAAGGCCAGTGTGGGGAGCCCTGCCTCCCATGCTCTGATTCAGCCGATCCTGTCTCCTGCCGGCCTTGGGAGATCCTGGCCTGCCCTGCGCTGGTGTGGTCACACTGACGCACGCTGCAGTGATAGCATTGGACTGCATCCATGTGCAACACCTCAGGCGCTTGGTATCCTGCCAGCCTTTCCACACCGTCCAGGCAGTGCCATGCAGGTGATGTGTACGCCGCGCTGCGGTGACCTTCTCTTCCAAGCAGCCAGGCAGGTCCCATTGTTTGTTTCTCAGATTAACGTCAGGGGAAAGTCTGTTTGGATTAGTGGGAAATGCCACAAAGCAGCCTCTCCCCATCCCCTTCCCCATGTGCAGGTGAACACACCTCAGAGTCCCCTAGCTGATTGGGAAGAGGTTATTAGTGAGGTGAAATGATTGGGCCTAATTATAGTGTCATGACTAAGCATCAGGACTGCTGGGTTCTGTTCCCAGCTCTGCCACTGCCCTGCTGTGTTACCTTTGGGACGAGTCATGTCCCGTCTGGAGACTTTACTGACCTCCCGTAACAGGGGTGGGTGGGTTCTCAGGCAGGCACTTGAAATTCCACAGAAGAAAAGCAATACAGTACCCGCTGAGAGGGCCAGACACAGCTCCCAGTCCGAACCCCCCAACACCCCACGTTAGAAGATTCAGATCCAGATCTTTGTCGTGGACTGAACCAGAACCCTGGATCAGGGCGCTCATGACCTGTTAAGTGTGGATCAAGATTCAGATGTTGTGGCGACCCTGGATCAAACTAAACACATCAGATCACAACATCCCTGAGCTTCGGGCGAGTTCGGCTCCAAAGCCTGAAACGCGGGGCCCTTCTTCTCCACCTTCGTATTATTGACACATTTGTTAATATTCAGCTGTGTCCAGAAAAGCACAATGGGGCCAGTGGCCCCCTGGCATAAGTCCACTGGTTTGGATGCAGCTATGTCAGGGATCAGTCTTGGCCTGAACGACGCTGCATGGTCTCCAGACTCTGTTTCCTTGGCTCAAAAGTTGTAGCGGACTCATAAACTTTTACACATGACCTAGCCGCTAGAAGGAGACATCGCACCAGACTGTTAGTGGGTTACAGCAGGAAGAAGCACCTATGTTTTAGCCTTTCTGATCGCTCTCTCTCTCTCTTTTACTATTCCAGCCCGAGGGAAAAGCAGGAGG
>NW_020706204.1:0-3916 GCF_002925995.2 Terrapene triunguis
ACACAGAGCATAGGTAAACACATGCGCACACACACACACACTGCTTATGTCATCGTTCACGCTCACACTCAGAGCTTATGTCGACACACACACGCCTTTTTCTGTGGTTTTTACAGTATGAAGCCAAATGCCGGATCTCCGCCGAAGAGGCCCTGCGACACCCTTACTTCAAGGCGCTGGGGGACCGAGTCCAGCTCCTCCCTGACAGTGAGCACACAGATTATCCTGTTGGGGTGTCCAAGGGCAGGACCCAGCACTTCAGGGGCTGCCCGGCCAGTTGTTACATTTCTTACTGATACACTGTGGAAAGTAACACAGCCTCCCTCGCCATTTCTGAAAAACCCCTTGTCTGAGTCATGCACCTCTGTGAAGTCCCCTCGTCTGTATTAAGGGAGAGGGAGCGAGATTCAGACACGTAATAATAATACTTAGTAGATTTAGAGCACTTTACAAAGAAGGTCAGGATTGTTATCCCCTTTGGACAGATAGGGAAACCGAGGCACAGAGAGAGGAAGTTTCTTGCCCAAGCAGGCCAGTGGCAGAGCCAAGAATAGGACCCAGGTCTCCTAGTTCCAGTCCAGTGCTCTGGTTATACTGCACGCATGGGCACCGGGCCCAGCCAGGGGATGTGTCTAGGCTCTGTCTGCTCCCTCGTCCCCGTGAGCGCCGCATTCTGGCTCAGTCCTGCACTGAGCAGGCAGGGAGCGCGTCTCACGTCAGGGCCCGATGAAGGTGCTGAGGGGAGCTGGTAAGAACAAGGTTTCGTCAAAAATGATTTTTTTTTGTGAAAAAAATCTTGGGTTTGACAGTGTTTTTCATTGTTTGAAAAAGTTTCTAAATGGAAAATTTCAGGTTGGGGAAGAGATTTTGGGGGGGTATTTTTGAAATTGTTCATGTTGCGAGTGTGAGGAAACCCTGCCTTTTTCCCCCTATAAAAGCAGAGAGAAGGGTTAAGAAGAGTGTTATTTTCAGAGTGGTAGAGACACTTTCAGCCCTTTCTGACGATTTTCCAACTGGCATAGATAGGTTGGAAGACCGTCAGAAAGTGGGAGTTTAGCAGGTTTTCTCACACTTCCTTTATTTCTGAAATGTTTCCCATGGGAAAACTGTGGTTTCCTTCGGGAAAACTGCTGTTTCCTATGGGAAAACTTCAAATGAGCATTTTTCCTGTGAAAAATTCCCACAGGAAACATTCCCATGAGCTGGCCAGTTCTAGAGCCGATCAGGAGAGAGAGCACAGGGGCACCCTCCTGCATGAATGAGAAGCTGCGGAGTCAGTCCTGCCCCTCAGCAGGCGGTAGGCCTAACAGGCAAAGGCAGCGCCCTATTAACCCTCTAAGGACTGTGCTTAAGCACATGTCTGTTTAGAGATCCCCATTCCGTGGCTCTGTGCCCATTTACAGAAAGGGAGCCAGGTACTCAGGTGGCTTGAAGCTGTGGCATAGTAGGGAGGGGAATTGTGGGTCCAGGGACACCACAGTGTGAGGGATCTGGGGACTACGGGCACTATGGGGTGGGGAATTCTGGGCCTGTGGGTGCTGTGAGGTGGTGGATCTGGGCATGACAAGATGGAGAATTCATGGGAGCCGCAGAGTGAGTACCAGGGGTGAAGCTCCGAGGGTGCATTGGTGTTTGCCTTCCTATGGAAGCTCAGATCCCAGCTCTCCCAGCCAGTCAGGTTAACTCTCAATTTCTTCTCTCTCTCCCTTCACCCAGATGCCTCCATCTTCTCTCTGAAGGAAATACAGCTTCAAAAGGACCCTGGCTACCGAGGTTCAGCCTTTCAGCAGTCAGGTAGGACGCTGCAGCGGGGCACAGACCCCTAATCTGGGCCCCGTGGGAGGAGAGGCACTCTAGAAATGTGCAGAGCCGGAAGGTGCCATGCTCTCCTGCAGCACCTTCCATCTGTGGCTCCCGAAGTGCAGAACAAGCACATGTGCAATTAGCTGCCCAGCCCCCTAGGAGGTAGATATCGTCCTATCCCTGTTTTACAAATGGGGGAAACTGAGGCACAGAGTGGGGACTTGTCCAAGGTCACACAGTGAACCTGATTCTCCACTGCCTTGCGTCATGGGGAGTCATTTACCCCCCGGGTGTAAAACACTGCCAAGTCAGAACCCTGTGCTCTCACCAGTGACTGTGTTTCACACCCACTTCCCTCTAGCATGAATAACAACATGACGTGCCAGGCAGGGGGTGCCCAGGCCCAGTGAGTCTATGGGTCTAGAATTCAGGGGCCCGATCCGCCTCTCGCTCACACCAGTTTTACACTACTATCGGCTGCAGAGTTACTCCAGATTTACACCAGTGTGAGTGAGAGCTGAATCAGGCCCCAGGTCTCCAGACCCAGTGCTGTGCTTTCCCCACGAGAGCTAGTCCCTCCCATGTGGACGTCCCCGTGAGATGACAAGGCTCTGTCTACACTGGAGTGGGAGGTGTGATTCCCAGCTCGGGCAGACGTACTTGTGCTGCTCTGATGGAGCTAGCAGGCTAAAAATAGCAATGTGGCTGCAGCCACATGGGCAGCAGGAGGGGCTACCAGCTATGGGTCCAGTCCTGTCTGAAACCCTAGGTATGTACCGGGGCGGCTAGCCTATCTCACCGCTGCGGCTACGCTGCTGTGTTTAGCACACAGGCTCCATCACAGCTAGTACGGGTATGTCTGCCTGAGCTGGAAATTATACCCTCGGCTCCAGTGTAGACAGACACTAGGAGCAGCAAGGCCAGTGTGGGGAGCCCTGCCTCCCATGCTCTGATTCAGCCGATCCTGTCTCCTGCCGGCCTTGGGAGATCCTGGCCTGCCCTGCACTGGTGTGGTCACACTGACGCACGCTGCAGTGATAGCATTGGACTGCATCCATGTGCAACACCTCAAGCGCTTGGTATCCTGCCAGCCTTTCCACACCGTCCAGGCAGTGCCAGGCAGGTGATGTGTACGCCGCGCTGCGGTGACCTTCTCTTCCAAGCAGCCAGGCAGGGCCCATTGGTTGTTTCTCAGATTAATGTCAGGGGAAAGTCTGTTTGGATTAGTGGGAAATGCCACAAAGCAGTCTCTCCCCATCCCCTTCCCCATGTGCAGGTGAACACACCTCAGAGTCCCCTAGCTGATTGGGAAGAGGTTATTAGTGAGGTGAAATGATTGGACCTAATTATAGTGTCATGACTAAGCATCAGGACTGCTGGGTTCTGTTCCCAGCTCTGCCACTGCCCTGCTGTGTTACCTTTGGGACGAGTCATGTCCTGTCTGGAGACTTTACTGACCTCCCGTAACAGGGGTGGGTGGGTTCTCAGGCAGGCACTTGAAATTCCACAGAAGAAAAGCAATACAGTACCCGCTGAGAGGGCCAGACACAGCTCCCAGTCCGAACCCCCCAACACCCCACGTTAGAAGATTCAGATCCAGATCTTTGTCGTGGACTGAACCAGAACCCTGGATCAAGGGCACTCATGACCTGTTAAGTTTGGATCAAGATTCAGATGTTGTGGCGACCCTGGACCAAACTAAACACATCAGATCACAACATCCCTGAGCTTCGGGCGAGTTCGGCTCCAAAGCCTGAAACGCGGGGCCCTTCTTCTCCACCTTCGTATTATTGACACATTTGTTAATATTCAGCTGTGTCCAGAAAAGCACAGTGGGGCCAGTGGCCCCCTGGCATAAGTCCACTGGTTTGGATGCAGCTATGTCAGGGATCAGTCTTGGCCTGAACGACGCTGCATGGTCTCCAGACTCTGTTTCCTTGGCTCAAAGGTTGTAGCGGACTCATAAACTTTTACACACGACCTGGCCGCTAGAAGGAGACATCGCACCAGACTGTTAGTGGGTTACAGCAGGAAGAAGCACCTATGTTTTAGCCTTTCTGATCTCTCTCTCTCTCTCTCTTTTACTATTCCAGCCCGAGGGAAAAGCAGGAGG
>NW_020706205.1:0-4015 GCF_002925995.2 Terrapene triunguis
GGGCCCTGATTGAAATTTGGGGAGCTTGTCTCCGCCTCCCCTTCCCCGTCTTCTCCTCTCCCATGGAACCTGACACACAAACACACACTCTATGTAGTGACACACACAGAGCATAGGTAAACACATGCACACACACACACACACTGCTTATGTCATCGTTCACGCTCACACTCAGAGCTTATGTCGACACACACACGCCTTTTTCTGTGGTTTTTACAGTATGAAGCCAAATGCCGGATCTCCGCCGAAGAGGCCCTGCGACACCCTTACTTCAAGGCGCTGGGGGACCGAGTCCAGCTCCTCCCTGACAGTGAGCACACAGATTATCCTGTTGGGGTGTCCAAGGGCAGGACCCAGCACTTCAGGGGCTGCCCGGCCAGTTGTTACATTTCTTACTGATACACTGTGGGAAGTAACACAGCCTCCCTCGCCATTTCTGAAAAACCCCTTGTCTGAGTCATGCACCTCTGTGAAGTCCCCTCGTCTGTATTAAGGGAGAGGGAGCGAGATTCGGACACATAATAATAATACTTAGTAGATTTAGAGCACTTTACAAAGAAGGTCAGGATTGTTATCCCCTTTGGACAGATAGGGAAACCGAGGCACGGAGAGAGGAAGTTTCTTGCCCAAGCAGGCCAGTGGCAGAGCCAAGAATAGGACCCAGGTCTCCTAGTTCCAGTCCAGTGCTCTAGTTATACGGCACGCATGGGCACCGGGCCCAGCCAGGGGATGTGTCTAGGCTCTGTCTGCTCCCTCATCCCCGTGAGCACCGCATTCTGGCTCAGTCCTGCACTGAGCAGGCAGGGAGCGCGTCTCACGTCAGGGCCCGGTGAAGGTGCTGAGGGGAACTGGTAAGAACAAGGTTTCGTCAAAAATGATTTTTTTTGGTGAAAAAAATCTTGGGATTGACAGTGTTTTTCATTGTTTGAAAAAGTTTCTAAATGGAAAATTTCAGGTTGGGGAAGAGATTTTGGGGGGGCATTTTTGAAATTGTTCATGTTGCGAGTGTGAGGAAACCCTGCCTTTTTCCCCCTATAAAAACAGAGAGAAGGGTTAAGAAGAGTGTTATTTTCAGTGGTAGAGACACTTTCAACCCTTTCTGACGATTTTCCAACTGGCATAGATAGGTTGGAAGACAGTCAGAAAGTGGGAGTTTAGCAGGTTTTCTCACACTTCCTTTATTTCTGAAATGTTTCCCATGGGAAAACTGTGGTTTCCTTTGGGAAAACTGCTGTTTCCTATGGGAAAACTTCAAATGAGCATTTTTCCTGTGAAAAATTCCCACAGGAAACATTCCCATTAGCTGGCTAGTTCTAGAGCCGATCAGGAGAGAGAGCACAGGGGCACCCTCCTGCATGAATGAGAAGCTGCGGAGTCAGTCCTGCCCCTCAGCAGGCGGTAGGCCTAACAGGCAAAGGCAGCGCCTTATTAACCCTCTAAGGACTGTGCTTAAGCACATGTCTGTTTAGAGATCCCCATTCTGTGGCTCTGTGCCCATTTAGAGAAAGGGAGCCAGGTACTCAGGTGGCTTGAAGCTGTGGCATAGTAGGGAGGGGAACTGTGGGTCCAGGGACACCACAGTGTGAGGGATCTGGGGACTACGGGCACAATGGGGTGGGGAATTCTGGGCCTGTGGGTGCTGTGAGGTGGTGGATCTGGGCATGACAAGATGGAGAATTCATGGGAGCCGCAGAGTGAGCACCATGGGTGAAGCTCCGAGGGTGCATTGGTGTTTGCCTTCCTATGGAAGCTCAGATCCCAGCTCTCCCAGCCAGTCAGGATAACTCTCAATTTCTTCTCTCTCTCCCTTCACCCAGATGCCTCCATCTTCTCTCTGAAGGAAATACAGCTTCAAAAGGACCCTGGCTACCGAGGTTCAGCCTTTCAGCAGTCAGGTAGGACGCTGCAGCGGGGCACAGACCCCTAATCTGGGCCCCGTGGGAGGAAAGGCACTCTAGAAATGTGCAGAGCCGGAAGGCGCCATGCTCTCCTGCAGCACCTTCCATCTGTGGCTCCCGGAGTGCAGAACAAGCACATGTGCAATTAGCTGCCCAGCCCCCTAGGAGGTAGATATCGTCCTATCCCTGTTTTACAAATGGGGGAAACTGAGGCACGGAGTGGGGATTTGTCCAAGGTCACACAGTGAACCTGATTCTCTACTGCCTTGCGTCATGGGGAGTCATTTACCCCCCCGGGTGTAAAACACTGCCAAGTCAGAACCCTGTGCTCTCACCAGTGGCTGTGTTTCACACCCACTTCCCTCTAGCATGAATAACAACATGAGGTGCCAGGCAGGGGGTGCCCAGGCCCAGTGAGTCTATGGGTCTAGAATTCAGGGGCCCGATCCGCCTCTCGCTCACACCAGTTTTACACTACTATCGGCTGCAGAGTTACTCCAGATTTACACCAGTGTGAGTGAGAGCTGAATCAGGCCCCAGGTCTCCAGACCCAGTGCTGTGCTTTCCCCACGAGAGCTAGTCCCTCCCATGTGGACGTCCCCGTGAGATGACAAGGCTCTGTCTACACTGGAGTGGGAGGAGTGATTCCCAGCTCGGGCAGACGTACTTGTGCTGCTCTGATGGAGCTAGCAGGCTAAAACTAGCAATGTGGCTGCAGCCACATGGGCAGCAGGAGGGGCTACCAGCTATGGGTCCAGTCCTGTCTGAAACCCTAGGTATGTACCGGGGCGGCTAGCCTGTCTCACCGCTGCGGCTACGCTGCTGTGTTTAGCACACAGGCTCCATCACAGCTAGTACGGGTATGTCTGCCTGAGCTGGAAATTACACCCTCGGCTCCAGTGTAGACAGACACTAGGAGCAGCAAGGCCAGTGTGGGGAGCCCTGCCTCCCATGCTCTGATTCAGCCGATCCTGTCTCCTGCCGGCCTTGGGAGATCCTGGCCTGCCCTGCGCTGGTGTGGTCACACTGACGCACGCTGCAGTGATAGCATTGGACTGCATCCATGTGCAACACCTCAGGCGCTTGGTATCCTGCCAGCCTTTCCACACCGTCCAGGCAGTGCCATGCAGGTGATGTGTACGCCGCGCTGCGGTGACCTTCTCTTCCAAGCAGCCAGGCAGGTCCCATTGTTTGTTTCTCAGATTAACGTCAGGGGAAAGTCTGTTTGGATTAGTGGGAAATGCCACAAAGCAGCCTCTCCCCATCCCCTTCCCCATGTGCAGGTGAACACACCTCAGAGTCCCCTAGCTGATTGGGAAGAGGTTATTAGTGAGGTGAAATGATTGGGCCTAATTATAGTGTCATGACTAAGCATCAGGACTGCTGGGTTCTGTTCCCAGCTCTGCCACTGCCCTGCTGTGTTACCTTTGGGACGAGTCATGTCCCGTCTGGAGACTTTACTGACCTCCCGTAACAGGGGTGGGTGGGTTCTCAGGCAGGCACTTGAAATTCCACAGAAGAAAAGCAATACAGTACCCGCTGAGAGGGCCAGACACAGCTCCCAGTCCGAACCCCCCAACACCCCACGTTAGAAGATTCAGATCCAGATCTTTGTCGTGGACTGAACCAGAACCCTGGATCAGGGCGCTCATGACCTGTTAAGTGTGGATCAAGATTCAGATGTTGTGGCGACCCTGGATCAAACTAAACACATCAGATCACAACATCCCTGAGCTTCGGGCGAGTTCGGCTCCAAAGCCTGAAACGCGGGGCCCTTCTTCTCCACCTTCGTATTATTGACACATTTGTTAATATTCAGCTGTGTCCAGAAAAGCACAATGGGGCCAGTGGCCCCCTGGCATAAGTCCACTGGTTTGGATGCAGCTATGTCAGGGATCAGTCTTGGCCTGAACGACGCTGCATGGTCTCCAGACTCTGTTTCCTTGGCTCAAAAGTTGTAGCGGACTCATAAACTTTTACACATGACCTAGCCGCTAGAAGGAGACATCGCACCAGACTGTTAGTGGGTTACAGCAGGAAGAAGCACCTATGTTTTAGCCTTTCTGATCGCTCTCTCTCTCTCTTTTACTATTCCAGCCCGAGGGAAAAGCAGGAGG
>NW_020706206.1:0-1116 GCF_002925995.2 Terrapene triunguis
AAACAATTACAGATTAGAGGGGATGGAGAGGGAAGGTCAATACTGTGAATAATTCACAATTGGGGATTAAAAAAAAATTGGGGCTAAATTGTTCAAAATGACTAATGACACACATTGGTTTGTTATTGTAGGGTTGCTGATGGCCTGGGCATTGGGGGTTGTGTTTTCTAGTTTGTTCAAGGGCTCTGTGGTTCTTATTTGTTATTGTAGGGCTTGTCATGGGTGCTGAGACGGCATGCCCTGGATTGTTACTGTAATGTTGCACAGGACCATGGGTCGGTGTACTCTGGATTATTATTGTGGGGTTGCTCACAGGTATTTCATCCCCGTTGAACTGAGTCTAGTGCCTGGAAGCCATCTTCACGGACCCTGGTGAACCACTTGATTATACAGGGCATTAATGTTCCTGGGTCTGGGTCAGCCAAGTATGGTGCTAAGGTTCTGGCACGGTTCGCTGGTGTGCCACTTGAGTGAAGTGGTCCAGCACCAGTATAGGTGGTGTTAGGTCTCAGGAGCCTTCTGGGTTGACGGAGTCTAGTGCTCTGGATCCAGCACATTTGACACTGGTGATCTACTTGCTTGAAGTGACTTGGCTGGAGCCCAGTGTAACTGGCACTAGAGTCAACCATGGTGGTGGAAGTTGAGTTTGTACCTAGTTCAAGTGAGCCTTGGGCCCTCCTAAGACTACATAGTTCGGTGGCAGAGATCCAACACATTTGCTTGGCTAAACCACTTGTCCAAGTGTCAGCAATACCCAGATCTCCAGGATAGTCAACTGGGGCTCTGGCATTCCTTTCCTGGGAGTCTCTCCTGACAAAATCAGGCTGGGGTCCTGACTAGGACATGGCATGGCCTTCCTTGCCTCCCGAACCCTACTGCTGGATTATCTGTTTTTTACTGTAGGCCTGCTGGAGGGCACCTGGCTGGGTACTGTGTTATTGTAGGGTTGCCCGGGGGGCTGCGCCCTGTGGTGTGTTACTATAGGATTGCCCGGGGGGGCTGTGCCTGTGATGTGTTATTGTAGGGTTGCCCGGGGGGGGCTGCGCCCTGTGGTGTGTTATTGTAGGGCTGCCCGGGGGGGCTGCGCCCTGTGGTGTGTTATTGTAGGTTGCCCAG
>NW_020706207.1:0-1027 GCF_002925995.2 Terrapene triunguis
AAACAATTACAGATTAGAGGGGATGGAGAGGGAAGGTCAATACTGTGGATAATTCACAATTGGGGATTAAAAAAAAATTGGGGCTAAATTGTTCAAAATGACTAATGACACACATTGGTTTGTTATTGTAGGATTGCTGATGGCCTGGGCATTGGGGGTTGTGTTTTCTAGTTTGTTCAAGGGCTCTGTGGTTCTTATTTGTTATTGTAGGGCTTGTCATGGGTGCTGAGACTGCATGCCCTGGATTGTTACTGTAATGTTGCACAGGACCATGGGTCGGTGTACTCTGGATTATTATTGTGGGGTTTCTCACAGGTATTTCATCCCTGTTGAACTGAGTCTAGTGCCTGGAAGCCATCTTCACGGACCCTGGTGAACCACTTGATTATACAGGGCATTAATGTTCCTGGGTCTGGGTCAGCCAAGTATGGTGCTAAGGTTCTGGCACAGTTCGCTGGTGTGCCACTTGAGTGAAGTGGTCCAGCACCAGTATAGGTGGTGTTAGGTCTCAGGAGCCTTCTGGGTTGACGGAGTCTAGTGCTCTGGATCCAGCACATTTGACACTGGTGATCTACTTGCTTGAAGTGACTTGGCTGGAGCCCAGTGTAACTGGCACTAGAGTCAACCATGGTGGTGGAAGTTGAGTTTGTACCTAGTTCAAGTGAGCCTTGGGCCCACCTAAGACTACATAGTTCGGTGGCAGAGATCCAACACATTTGCTTGGCTAAACCACTTGTCCAAGTGTCAGCAATACCCAGATCTCCAGGATAGTCAACTGGGGCTCTGGCATTCCTTTCCTGGGAGTCTCTCCTGACAAAATCAGGCTGGGGTCCTGACTAGGACATGGCATGGCCTTCCTTGCCTCCCGAACCCTTCTGCTGGATTATCTGTTCTTTTACTGTAGGCCTGCTGGAGGGCACCTGGCTGGTACTGTGTTATTGTAGGGTTGCCCGGGGGGGCTGTGCCCTATGGTGTGTTATTGTTGGGTTGCCCGGGGGGGCTGCGCCCTGTGGTGTGTTATTGTAGG
>NW_020706208.1:0-6115 GCF_002925995.2 Terrapene triunguis
CTCTTTGTTATCCTCAGGAGAGTGATATCATTCACGGTCACCTGGTTAAAATGGGGCAATTTTATTAAGGGGACATTCAGAGGTGCCCCTTCCTGCTCTGCTGAACAGAAATATTCCCCGCTGTTAACCACGCGGTGGGGGGGAGGGTTGAAGTGACCATCCCAGAGAATTGGGTGTGTGGGGGAGGGGAGTTAGTTGGGTTTGTGCTGCATGTTAAACCTGAAATCGCAGCCCCTCCTTTTACATTGCAAACCCATTTTAAATGGCACGGGTGCTTGGTATGGGAAATGAGGGCAGAACTGTTTGAAACCATCCCCACATGTTAAGAAGGTTAAAAAATCCCAAAGACTATATGTCTTACCATGGCTGCCTGCAAGCTGAAATCTGTGTCCTGGCACTGCGTGAGTGATCTCTCACACCAAACCAGGAGACTCTCAATATAAGAGGAAAAATGCGACCTTGTAACGAAAGCACATGTGCTGTGTGATGTTGTGAACAGCAAAATCTAACGTGAAAGAGTCTACCCATTGTTCTCTAAAATGTATCTTTTTTAACCACCTCTCCCTTCTCCACCAGCTGCAAATGTTTCTCCTTCACAGAGGCTAGTGAATATTCGAAGAAGGAAGCGAAGGACGGGTGACGAAATGTTTACTGAACTTCAGACTGCCTCCCACGCTGACAGAGCACAGCTGAATGCGTGGAGGCAGTCAATGACTGATTTTAAAAAAGCCCAATATGAGCGAGAGGAGAGGTGGCGTGCTGAATCGCGGGCTGAAGAGGAGAAGTTGCGTGCTGAAACGCGGGCTGAAGAGGAGAGGTGGCGTCAACTTGTAATCAGAAAGCAAGAGTCGATGCTCCGGCTGCTGGAGCATCAAAGTGATATGCTCCTGCGTATGGTTGAGCTGCAGGAAAGGCAGCAGGAGCAGAGACCGCCGCTACAGCCCCTCTGTAACCAGCAGCCATCCTCCCCAAGTCCCATTGCCTCCTCACCCAGACGCCCAAGAACACGGTGGGGGGGGCCTTCGGCCACCCACTCACTCCACCCTAGATGATTTCCATAGCAATAAGTTTTAAAGTTTTAAATTGGAGTGTGTCCTTTTCCTTCCCTCCTCCCCCACCCATCCCGGGCTACCTTTCCAATTATCCCCCTAGTTGTGTGCTGAATTAATAAAGAATGCATGAATGTGAAGTAACAATGACTTTATTGCCTCTGCAAGTGGTGCTCGAAGGGGGGAGGGTAGTAGGGGAAGGTGGGGTGGTTGGTTTGCAGGGAAGTAGAGTTAACAGGGTGGTGAGGGAGGGGCAGAGGGTTCATCAAGGAGCAACAAACAGAAGTTTCACTCCGTAGCCTGGCCAGTCACAAAACTGGTTTTCAACGCTTCTCTGATGCGCACCGCGCCCTGCTGTGCTCCTCTAACCGCCCTGGTGTCTGGCTGCGCGTAATCAGTGGCCAGGCGATTTGCCTCAACCTCCCACCCCGCCATAAATGTCTCCCCCTTACTTTCACATATATTGTGGAGCGCACAGCAAGCAGCAATAACAATGGGGATATTCTTTTCGCTAAGGTCTGAGCGAGTCAGTAAGCTGCGCCAGAGCGCTTTTAAACGTCCAAATGCACATTCCACCACCATTCGGCACTTGCTCAGCCTGTAGTTGAACAGGTCCTGACTACTGTCCAGGCTGCCTGTGTACGGCTTCATGAGCCATGGGATTAAGGGATAGGCAGGGTCCCCAAGGATCACGATAGGCATTTCAACATCCCCAATGGTTATTTTCTGGTCCGGGAAGAAAGTCCCCTTCCTCCAGCTTTCGAAACAGAAGAGACTGCCTGAAGACGCGAGCATCATGTACCCTTCCCGGCCAGCCCACGTTGATGTCGGTGAAACGTCCCTTGTGATCCACCAGGGCTTGCAGCAGCATTGAAAAGTACCCCTTGCGGTTTATGTAGTCGGTGGCTTGGTGCGCTGGTGCCAAGATAGAGATATGGGTTCCGTCTATCGCCCCACCACAGTTTGGGAATCCCATTGCAGCAAAGCCATCCACTATGGTCTGCACGTTTCCCAGAGTCACTACCCTTGATATCACCAGGTCTCTCATTGCCCTGGCAACTTGGATCACAGCAGCCCCCACAGTAGATTTGCCCACTCCAAATTGATTCCCGACTGACCGGTAGCTGTCTGGTGTTGCAAGCTTCCACAGGGCTATTGCCACTCGCTTCTCAACTGTGAGGGCTGCTCTCATCCTGATATTCTGGCGCTTCAGGGCAGGGGAAAGCAAGTCACAAAGTTCCATGAAAGTGCCCTTACGCATGCGAAAGTTTCGCAGCCACTGGGCATCGTCCCAGACCTGCAACACGATGCGGTCCCACCAGTCTGTGCTTGTTTCCCGGGCCCAGAATCGGCGGTCCACGGCATGAACCTGCCCCAGTAACACCATGATTTCCACATTGCTGGGGCCTGTGCCTTGTGAGAGGTCCATGTCAATTTCCTCATCACTATCGTCGCCGCGCTGCAATCGCCTCCTCCTCAGCTGGTCCTGGTTTGGCTTTGGCATGTCCAGGAGGCTCTGCATATGCTCCAGGACAATGCGCGTGGTGTTCATAGTGCTCATAATTGCCGCGGTGATCTGAGCGGGCTCCATGATCCCAGTGCTGGCTATGGCGTCTGGTCTGAAAAAAGGCGCGAAAGTAGTATCTGACGGACCAGGGGAGGGAGGGAGGGAGGGAGGGAGGGGTGAGTGACGACATGGCGTACAGGTACAGGGAATTAAAATCAAGAAAGGTGGGTTTGCATCAGGGAGAAACACAAACAACTGTCACACAGAATGCCCCCCCCCAAAGATTGAACTCAAAAGCCTGGGTTTAGCAGGAGGGAGGGGGGAAGCAAATGAATGGAGAATAAATCTATTTTTTACATCTTAAGACGACGGTGCAGCATGACTGATAGCCCTTGGCATTTTCTGGGTGCTTGGCAGCAAATACTGGGCGCTTGGCAGTAAGCCTTCAGGTCTACTGCACAATATGATGCCCACTGCAGTATGACAACAACGGATACCAGTCATAATATACTATCTTCTGCCCAAAAGGCAAGGGGTTGCTGCTGTGTAGCAATCTAGCCCCACGTCTGCCAGCCCCATGTCTGCCAGCACCCAGATCGCCATCGGCCTCTTCTGGGTGCTTAGCAGACAATACTGGGCACTTGGCAGAAAATAGCATACTACGACTGATAACCATCATTGTCTGCCCGGGTGCCTATGATCGACAGCCACTGCAGTACGACGACGACGGTTACCAGTCGTAATAAACCATCTTCTACCAAAAGGCAAGGGGCTGGTGCAATGCAGCACCACGGCTGCCAGCCCCACAGCTGCCAGCACCCAGATCGCCAATGAAGGCTACCAGTCATGCTGCACCGTCTACCGTCAAAAGGCAGTAAGCTGCTGCTGCTGTTTAGCAATGCAGTCCCACGTTTGCCGGCACCCGGAAGACATATGGTGACGGTGAGCTGAGCTGAGCGGGCTCAATGCTTGGCGTGGTATGTTGTCTGCACAGGTAACCCAGGTAAAAAGGCGCGAATCTATTGTCTGCCGTTGCTGTGACGGCGGGGGAGTGGCCTGACGCAATGTACCCAGAACCCCTCGCGGCACTGCTTTGCATCATCCGGGCATTGCGATCTCAACCCATAATTCCAATGGGCGCCGGAGACTCCGGGAACTGTGGGATAGGTACCATAGTGCAATGCGCCGGAAGTCGACGCTAGCCTCGGTACTGTGGATGCGGTCCGCCGACTTCATGCACTTAGAGCATTTTATGTGGGGACACACACAATCGGCTGCATACAACCAGTTTCTATAAAACCGGCTTCTATAATTCCGACCTAATTTTGTAGTGTAGACATACCCTGAAGAAAAACAGTACGCTCGCTCGCTCTTAAATTCTGATTCAGAATCAGGGTTGATGAGAGAGCATCTGAGGGGATCTTTGAAGGGTGCTAGAAGTTTTTGTTTAGTGGAAATTGTTGATTTAGTCCCCTCAAATTTTTCTGGTTTAAAACTAAACTGTGTTTTTTGCTCTTGGGCCTTGCAATTTTGATGCATCCTTAGTATATTGCCTTCGCAAGCAGAATGACTATATGTTTTTTTATTAGAGAGTCTGATCTCTTCTATCTCAGTATAGCCTCACATTGGAATAATTAAATAATAGCTAGGAACATCATTTAGAGAGTCATACAAATTGTTCCAAATATCCTCCTGACTCTAGAAATCTGGAGCAGCTTTTTGTGGATCAGAGTTTAATGTCACTACAGATCTTTCTTATTTGATATTTTTGTCGATTTATTTTTCAGGAAAATTAGTTATTATTTTCACTCTTGTTGGGATTAAGAAAGAAATGGGGTATATAATCTTTTTTATGCAAATTGGATAGTATCCTGGATGTTATCCTGTGTCTCCTTTCAGAGTACACATGATTTAATATTTGAAATATTATTCTTAGCTCATTATTTTGTATAGGGAAAGATTAAACTATGCTTTTCTTGTGTCTCAGTTAACCTAGTATATTCAACAGTGAAAATGTTGACAAGATGAGGACAGGCAAGGTGTTGTTGGAGTGCAGTACCTATTTGCATATGGAATGAAATGTTAGTGACATATGATGATGTCACAAACTCACCAGTCTACGCTGTCACTGACACATCCATGCATGTTCCTGGACCCAAATACCTAGCCTCCAGTGCCCTGGATTTTAAATCACTTCCTAGCTTCTACTCAAAAGGAATGCTTAGCCTTTAACACAAGAAATATCTAGGCCCTATTTTTTTCCAAACAGCAAATCTCTTTGGAAATGGAAAAGCAGGTAGATCTTAATTTGAATCAGATGCATATCAGTTAAATGTTTGTGTTTTACCCGGAGAAGTGAGGACTAATAGAATGAGTACAGGGCTTGACTGTCCATTATACCTGTAGAGAACTAGAACCTGTGTGAGTATCTCTCTCTTTTCACCACTAGATGGCAGTGTCTGTGCAATGAATCTGTAGTTAGTCTAGGGGCTTGTCTTCCTCTAGAGCGGTGTTAAACCAGATCGATTTGCTGTGCATTATTTAAGGCCTGGTCTACACTATGAGTTTAGGTCGAATTTAGCAGCATTAATTCGAATTAAGCCTGGACACGTTCACACGACGAAGCCCTTTTTTTGACTTAAAGGGCCCTTTAAATCGGTTTCTTTACTCCACCTCCGACGAGGGGATTAGCGCTAAAATCGGCCTTTGCGGGTCGGAATTCGGGTAGTGTGGACGGAATTCGACGTTATTGGCCTCCGGGAGCTATCCCACAGTGCTTCATTGTGACCGCTGTGGACAGCACTCTCAACTCAGATGCACTGACCAGGTAGACAGGAAAAGCCCCGTGAACTTTTGAATTTCATTTCCTGTTTGCCCAGCGAGGAGAGCACAGGTGACCATGCAGAGCTCATCAGCACAGGTAACCATGATGGAGTCCCAGGATCGCAAAACAGCTCCATCATGGACCGAACGGGAGGTACGAGATCTGCTCGCCATATGGGGAGATGAATCAGTGCTAGCTGAACTCCACAGCAGTAAACGAAATGGCAAAATATTAGAAAAGGTCTCCAAGGCCATGAAGGACAGAGGCCATAACAGGGACGCACAGCAGTGCCGCGTGAAAATTAAGGAGCTAAGGCAAGCCTACCACAAACCCAGAGAGGCAAACGGAAGGTCCGGGGCAGAGCCGCAAACATGCTGCTTCTACGCGGAGCTGCATGCCATGCTAGGGGGTGCAGGCACCACTACCCCAACCGTGTGCTTTGACTCCGTCAATGGAGAAACACGCAACAGGGAAGTGGGTTCGGGGTACGAGGAAGATGATGATGAAGACAATGAAGATA
The DNA here is from genome assembly GCF_002925995.2 of Terrapene triunguis. Taxonomy (NCBI): domain Eukaryota; kingdom Metazoa; phylum Chordata; order Testudines; family Emydidae; genus Terrapene; species Terrapene triunguis. Next base: position 5,901 of record NW_020706208.1, read on the forward strand.
GCTCACAGCAAGGAAGCGGAGAAACTGGTTTCCCCAACAGCCAGGATATGTTTATCACCCTGGACCTGGAACCAGTAACCCCCGAACTCACCCAAGGCGTGCTCCCAGACCCTGAGGGCACACAGGGGACCTCTGGTGAGTGTACCTTTGTAAATATTACACATGGTTTAAAAGCAAGCGTGTTTAATGATTAATGATTAATTTGCCCTGGCAAT
>NW_020706209.1:0-1812 GCF_002925995.2 Terrapene triunguis
GGGTTTGTGCTGCATGTTAACCCGGAAACCGCAGCCCCTCCTTTTACTTTGCAAACCCATTTTAAATGGCCAATCCAAGGGGTGCTTGGTATGGGAAATGAGGGCGCTGCTGTTTGAAACCATTCCCACATGTTATGAAGGTTAAAAAAGCCAAAAGACTGTGGCTTACCATGGCTTCCTGCAAGTCGAATTCTGTTGCCTGGCACTGCGTGAGTGATCTCTCACACCAAACCGGCAGGCCCTCAATATAAGAGGAAAAATGCAACCTTATAATGAAAGCACATGTGCTGTGTAATTGGCCTTCAATAAGTGTTAAAGTTTTAAAGTTTTAAACTGCAGTGTGTCCTTTTCCTTCCCTCCTCCCCCACCCATCCTGGGCTACCTTGACAATTATCCCCCTAGTTGTGTGATGAATTAATAAAGAATGCATGAATGAGAAGTAACAATGACTTTATTGCCTCTGCAAGCGGTGCTCGAAGGGGGGAGGGGAAGGTGGGGTGGTTGGTTTACAGGGAAGTAGAGTGAACTGGGGGGGGGGCGGAGGGTTCATCAAGGAGAAACAAACAGAAGTTTCACACCATAGCCTGGCCAGTCACAAAACTCGTTTTCAAAGCTTCTCTGATGCGTACCGCGCCCTGCTGTGCTCTTCTAACCGCCCTGGTGTCTGGCTGCACGTAATCAGTGGCCAGGTGATTTGCCTCAACCTCCCACCCCACCATAAATGTCTCCCCCTTACTCTCACAGATATTGTGGAGCGCACAGCAAGCAGCAATAACAATGGGGATATTGGTTTCGCTGAGGTCTATCCGAGTCAGTAAGCTGCGCCAGCGCGCTTTTAAACGTCCAAATGCACATTCCACCACCATTCGGCACTTGCTCAGCCTATAGTTGAACAGGTCCTGACTACTGTCCAGGCTGCCTGTGTACGGCTTCATGAGCCATGGCATTAAGGGATAGGCTGGGGCCCCAAGGATAACGATAAGCATTTCAACATCCCCAACGGTTATTTTCTGGTCCGTGAAGAAAGTCCCTTCCTCCAGCTTTCGAAACAGACCAGAGTGCCTGAAGATGCGAGCATCATGTACCTTTCCCGGCCATCCCACGTTGATGTTGGTGAAACGTCCCTTGTGATCCACTAGGGCTTGCAGCAGCATTGAAAAGTACCCCTTGCGGTTTATGTACTCGGTGGCTTGGTGCTCCGGTGACAAGATAGGGATATGGGTTCCGTCTATCGCCCCACCACAGTTTGGGAATCCCATTGCAGCAAAGCCATCCACTATGACCTGCACGTTTCCCAGAGTCACTACCCTTGATATCACCAGGTCTTTGATTGCCCTGGCAACTTGGATCACAGCAGCCCCCACAGTAGATTTGCCCACTCCAAATTGATTCCCAACTGACCGGTAGCTGTCTGGTGTTGCAAGCTTCCACGGGGCTATTGCCACTCGCTTCTCAACTGTGAGACCTGCTCTCATCCTGGTATTCTGGCGCTTCAGGGCAGGGGAAAGCAAGTCATAAAGTTCCATGAAAGTGCCCTTACACATGCTAAAGTTTCGCAGCCACTGGGAATCGTCCCACACCTGCAACACGATGCGGTCCCACCAGTCTGTGCTTGTTTCCCGGGCCCAGAATTGGCGTTCCACGCCATGAACCTACCCCAGTAACACCATGATTTGCACATTGCTGGGGCCTGTACTTTGTGAGAGGTCTATGTCCATGTCAATTTCCTCATCACTCTCGTCGCACCGCTGCAATCGCCTCCTCGGCTGGTCCTGGTTTTGCTTTGGCATGTCCTGGCTCTCCATATACTCC